>NC_056734.1:129104515-129192015 GCF_019279795.1 Protopterus annectens
GGGATAGATTTATTAGTATATATATGCAAGTGTTTATGGGTTAGGGTTAGAGTTAGAGTAAGGGCTATGTTAGGGGACAGATATAGTGTTGTGTAAGTGTTGTGTGTGCGAGTGTGTGTGTGCGTGTGTGCGTGTGACTGTGTGTGTGTGTGTGTGTGTGTGTGTGTGTGTGTGTGTGTGTGTGTGTGTGTGTCCAAATCTTTTGTGCAGTGGTGCTGTGAGGGAAAGAGGTTTTCATAAGTTAATGTGTAATGTTAAGGTAAGGGTCAGGGAGAATTAGTACACATGGGTAAGGTGAGGCAGGGTGTGAAGCCCCTCCATCTTACCTTTCTGACACATGCTGCTCTTGACCAGTCATCCTCCTGCCTCACCTTACTTGTGTGTGCTAACCCTAACCCTGATCCCAAACCTACACATTTAGTAACAAAACTTTTTTTCCTAACAGTGCCATTATTCAGACAAATTTGGTCAGAAGGTGCTGTAAGGTTTTTGGTTGAATGATTGGAAAAGGACACTATTTGTTTTCCTTTTTCAATCATTCATGTTTCGATATTTTTCCATTTTGATGTAAATTCCTTTTCAAAATATTGGCATTGATTCAACATGTTTCAGTACTTACTTTACCTTTACCTTACTCTCCTTTACCAACTCCATTAATTGTAACCGTAACAACTACATCCTATCATCTTCAGTCTTCATAGACTTATCTAAAGCCTTCGACATGGTTAACCATAAACTTCTTCTGCATATTTTTAAATCACTCTCACTTGATCCTCCTTCCTTAACTTGGTTTACATCTTACCTAGAAAACCGTCAGCAAGCAGTTCTCTGGAAAAATACTTTATCTAGTCTCCTCCCCATCTCATTGGGAGTTCCTCAAGGCTCTATCCTAGGCCCCCTTTTATTTTCTATCTTTATAAATGACCTCCATCTAGCTATCCCAAACACTATCTGCATACAATATGCTGACGATTCTACTATTATCTGCTCTGCCAATACACAAACTGAACTACAGTCTATCACACAAAAGGCTTTTACTACTGTCGAGCAATGGTTCACTGATCGCTGCCTACTGCTCAACCCTAAAAAAACCAAATTGCTATTGTTCTCACCTTCCCATAGATCTACCCCTCTTAACTTTACTCTTACTTCCATTGACAACACCATTATTTTCCCAGAAACGACTACCAAACTACTAGGAATAACCATTGACATCAACCCCAGCTTTGATACGCATATCAACAATACTATCAAATTAGTTAATAAGAAAATAGGTTCCCTTTACAGAATCAAAGCCTTCCTTTCACCAGACGCAAAGACAATCTTAGCCAGATCCCATCTAACCTCTTCTCTACTATATGCATCTGCCTTATTCACTAACCTCTCCAAAAACAATATCAATAAACTAGCACCATCTTACCATAATATTGCTCGATTTGCAACAGGAACACCATTTAAAACTCACCACTGCCTGAACCTAAGAGAACTAGGTTGGCTTGAACTCCCTAACCAACTCCTATTTCAACAATTCCAAATAGCTCATACAATCCTATACCAACCAACTAAAACACCCATACTCACTAACCTCATTTCACCTTACAATAACCTGAAGCATCTACGTTCTTCCAACAAGCTACTGATAAATATTACCAAACCTAAAAATTCTGCTGGAGATTGCCTCTTTTCCAACTCTGTTGGAAAAATGTGGAATACATTACCCTCTGACATCACATCTTTGTGCTCTCTCTCACTTTTTAAAAAACAAGTAAAAAATCATCTCAACAAACACTGGCTATGCTCCTGCACCAACCCAGGTTAACTCACTCCTTCCTCTTCTATCCTTACAGTAACTTTATATGTATGCTTTCTGACAAAAAAAAAAAAAAAAAAACAACATATTTTTTGGTTTGCTATTTTTACATTAATGTTCCCTACTTACTGCTTTTTTTTGTAAAATTGTATGTAACAATGTCTATGTTCTGTTTCTTATATGTTTTTTTTTTTTTATATATCTCTAATTTACCCTTGGAGCTTTTCTCCCCGGGCCTCTACTGAAAATGGACATATATCCAGCTAGACTAGCCCGGTCAACAAATGTAAAATAAAATAAAATAAAATAAAAATAAATACTTGTACCCTTTGACTTACTGTACTGTAATTATATACCATACCTCTCAACCTGGAATCATAAAAAATCTGGACAAAGGCCCATGAAAAATAGGTATGACTGGCCAAAAATCTGTACGCTGGCTAACATAAAATTTGCATGCATAATTATGTAACCCCCCTTCCACTCTGATGGAATTATGGGATACCAACTTTTAAAAGCAAACGGAAGAATAGACAAAATATTAAACACAAAATAAACAGAACAATAGTGTTTTATTTATATTAATATTTGGACTTGTATCAAACTTTGAACTTGTGCAAAACTAAAATACAATTTTCTTTTATAAAAATAAAATTAACTGCTTCTACTACACTAATATTAAATAACAGAAAATATAACCAGAACAAAACTGTTTTATTTATATTAACATCTGAACTTGTTTATATTAGCATTCTGAACTTGTATAAAACTAAAATACAATTTTCTGTTATAAAAATAAAAATAACTACTAGGAACTTCCAGTTTGTGCAAATGTTTTCTTCCGAGTGGTCTTAATGACTACAGTATCGCTTCTACCAGTGACAGAGAATGGACACCTTCTTCTCAGATATATGCCATAAGATCCATTCACATGTGGGAGAACACACAGAAATACAAGGAAACTCAAACCAAGCCAAAGTCAAACTCATACCTCAGAGATATAATGTACATATACAGTTTACAGAAATTATCAATTCATTACTATTAGTCATTCTGTAAGTCTGAAACAGCAGTCTCATTGTTTACATGACAAACAGAAGTGATGTGAAAATTAATGCAGTCAACTCAACTGTACAAAATGAAGTGGCTGTGCAAAGAAAAAAAGCCAAGGCTGTAGAAGTTAACATGAAAAATTTTAAACTGGTTTTGTGTTCCACCATTCCTATGATTATCTCCTGATATTTCAGTGTTGATATGCACCGCTAGACAACAGCAAATAACACCATTTTGTTCACTAATTATCTTACTGCTCTGCTTGACTATATCATTCTGTATTGCTACAGAAAAAATAAAATCTTTGCAGATTTCAGCTTTTGCAACTTTGTTACTAGGCACCAGGTTTAGTTTTAGTCAGTAACGCCATGATCATTCTCCCATTTTTTGTTTATTTTGAGCAAAATACACCAGTGTTTTAACCTGGTATATTTATACAAAGCAAATGTATTTAAACAACTCCTACAGACCTGCAGTACTACAAACATCCCCTCATTTTCAGCTGTTAACTGCAAGTCTGCAATACTATTTAATTTAACTAAAGGATTGAGAGTTTTGAGACATCATCCGTTCCATTTTTTTTTTTATTCTTACCTGTAGGAGCTGGAGGAGGACGTTAAGCTGTAAGAGAGAAATTTTCTCTTCCTGAGTCCTAAATGCTTTGTATGTACTCTTTCTGTCCCTCCTGATCCTCCTGGGTCTGGGTCTCTGGGGTCTGGGATGGGAATGGGAATCCTGGAATTGCAGGCAGCAGATGCTGGGCGGACCGATCCGGGACTCTGGTCTCTGCACAACTTGAACTTGCTGTGCAGCTCTGAAGCACTTATAACTTACTCCTTCTTGGCTTGCTTGGCTGCCACTAGTAGAAGCAGAAAGCAGGCAGAAGTTTAAATAGTTAATTTACTTAAGTTATTAAATATTAAAAGAAAACAGACTCAGCTTTACAGCTGCTGGCCACTCCGCTTGCTACGTGTGCTGTGTTACTGCTGCTGTAAAGGAACGTCCATTCAGTCAAAATGAATGGTGTAGTATGAGTCCAAGTCTAAGAACAAACGAACATAAAAAAAAAAAAAAAAAAAGGTAAGCAAACTTTACAGACAGTCCAAGCGTATTCTGACAGGCTGGCAGTCTCCCTCACAAAGATGACGTCATTGTGCACACCATGCACATGATGATGATGTCAGCGACAACCTAAAAAAAATTAAAAAAAAAAAGTGAATTAAAGGGGCCACTCCAGAGTTTGAGGCACCCAATTATTTGGACCTCAAAACCGTTAAATACAGAGGAATTTGGTACAGTAGAGAGGTATATTACATACACATGTGTGCACGTGCACACACACACACACACACACACACACACACACACTCATATCCAAAATAAGGCCAAAAAAATTCCAGTGCCTATGTTTGCATTATGTAAATACTGATTTGAAACTGCCAACTTTTAATTCTTAATTACTTGTCATGATCAAAGGATCTGAACTGCATCATTGGCGACAGATATAACTTGTCAGCTCACTTCCTCCTACACCCCTGTTCCTTCCCATGTAGAGCACTTCCTTATACACTCCTGCCCCCTCCCATGTAAAGGACTTACTCCCCCCTCTCATATCCCCTAACTGGATTGAGCTGCTATTAGAGCCAGTGTTCATAATGTTGCATGTTGTGGGCATCCATTCCACCAGGGGAGGTACACATAGCTCTCAAATGACTTTTTCCACATAATTTTGGTCTGTTCCTCATAAAATGTATGATTTTCTGGCAAATCACTGGGATGATCTGAGGACTGCAGTCACCAAATAATGACATGCATTTCAATTTCAGACTTCAGATCCTTCTTTCTGAGTTTATAAGAGCAATATATAAAATCTGTCACTATTTTTGGGTTCTTGTCCCCCTATTTTGTCAGGCTTTATCCAGATTTCTTGCAGTAAGAGGCTGAGAGGTATGGAGGTACAGACAGTGCCTGATACAGCATCAGTTTACAGCCCAGCAGACCACGGACATATCTCTCAACTGTTCATTATTTCACAGAATGCCTACATTTGTGCCTCACATTTTTGGTCTGTACCTCCTAAAATTTGTGTTTTTTTCTGGCAAATCATTGAGGATTAAAGGCACAAAACAATGACAGACATTTGGGTTTCAGACGTGATATCCTTCAGAAAATATACACGGCTTGAAAAGCTGCTATTCTAGCCACTTTCTAAGTTTATAAGAGCAATATTTAAAATCTGCAACTGATTTTCAGCATTTGTCCCTGCATTATTTTTGGCTTTGTCCAGAATTCTTGTGCTAAGAGTTTGAGAGATATGACTGAGAACCATTCCTGAGTGGACAGAAATAATGCAAGGAACCTAGTTGAATTGTGCCATCCCCAAGTGGAATCAATGTGATTGCATGGTATACCTATCCCTGTGGATGCAAATATATGTGTAGCCTTAACCATCCTGCCTATAGGGACCTTCCAGTGACCTGTGTAACATATTAGGGATACTGCAGTCATCAGTCTTTCAGATACTAAACCACATCTTTGCCATAATTCTACAGTATGTGGGGGAGCATGTCTGGTTCTCCAAGACAGCACAGGAGAGAACTAACATCATCTGAACCATTTATGCTATAGCTCATTTCTCTCAGGCCCTGGGAGTCACAGATTGCAATTGCTATCAATGGTCCACTTGTTCCAGGAGGCCTGTAATATTGACAGATGGTCTGTATTAACTAGGTCATTATTTATAGTGTGCCTGTCTGCCACCTGGCCGGTTTATATAATTCACACATTTGTGGCATGTCTAGCCTTTACCAATGGTTCTTGCAAGGAGACATCCCACAGAGTCACTTGGCCAGTAGGTGCGCGTGCGCACACACACACACACACACACACACACACACACACACACACACACACACACACACACACACACACACACACCCTAGGTAGACAGGTCTGTACACACAGGTAGCACTCAAGCAAAGAGAAGGTCATGTGTAATGTGTTATATGTTGCTAATGATGCCATTTATGTCCTACAGCCCTAGGTGATTGTGCCACATGTATTCAGCTTCTGACATTTAGACAGTAGTGGGGCACTGCAATACAGGTAGAAAGACTTGTGCTGTGTGTGTGATGTTACACAGTATGGCACTGCGAAAACAACTGCAGCAGCAGGTTAACAACATGGCAGGGCCTTCCTTATCAGTTATAACAGTTGCAGAAGGACAGGGTAGAGATTCATGGGAGGTATGTGATGCAGCAGTACCACAGCTGAGGGGAGAGGTGGGCACAATACACTGCAGCATTGTCAGAGGTAATGTGATGTCTGGTCCACAGCTACGAGTCATGACACATATACCATAGAATAAAATGATGCATACAGTATCAAACCCAGACTATATAGGCCACTGCATGGTCTGGCCATAGTGTGAATCAGAAATCATTATACCAACACAGATTAGGAGGTGAACAAGGCGCAGCCATGATCACTTGCACAGGTAGGGTAACACCATATATGTATACACCCACACATTTGTCTTTACAAATGCACCTGATAAAATCATAATAAACATACTATACTACCCTCTTGCATCCATAATAAACACCTTCTTTAGCTAGATCGCTACCATTAGCATCCTTTTCAAGTCATATTCTCTATGTAAACAAGACTGTCATTATTGTCTGATCACATTTTCAAGCTGTATAATTATCTTTTTAAATAAATGTATATCATGCTACTCTACTGTGTACAAAGAGAGCATCTGGGAAAGAGAACAAAAAAAAATTTAAGCTTGTTTCCTGCCTTTCCTGTTAAGTGGTCTAGACTGTTTGTAGGCTTCTGCACCCCCAAGCCCTTCTGTGTTGGAGGGAAGCCTTCTAGCTTACTTTTGTTTCTTATAACTAGCCAGTTTTCTAGTTTCAGCACTCAAATCTGTTTCTTTGAACTCAGCACTTGTTCAGAATTCATTGTAAGCACTACATAAGCTGCAAATTACTACAGCACTCAACTTTCCTCACTTGTCTAGTGGAAAGCAGTTTTTAGTACTTAATAAATAAGCACTTATCCAGGCATGTCTAAGGGTCAGCTCCCAGTGATTTCTTCTGTCTACCTGATGAATCTGGGCATCTTGGGGCAATGCAGCAATTGCCTCATGTACACAGACAACCCTCTTCTCCTACCACCCAACACTACAACCTGTGACAGATGCACTTATATAGCCAAACTGGAAGCAAAGCTCTCTTCACCCAAGACTGGACTAGACAGTCAAGAGGAGAAGGTAAACAAATGCACCACACCACACTCATCACATAGTCCCTCAAAACCTACACCACCAAAACACACACATAGAAACACAAAACACACACCTACATTCACAGAGGCTCTCAATAAAAACCTGCCCAAGCATCAGGGACATCCAAAGCATAAACGCAAGCAAACTCCACCCCCCAACACAACCCAAATGACACATAGCCCACAAACTCAGTGTGCCACTCAACCACAGCCCATAAGGCATAACAACGTACCCAACACTCTAGTCATAGGTGACTCTATAGTCAGGCGCACTGATGTTCCACTCACTAGACTAAACAAGGAGAAAGTTACTGTCAGCTGCCTGTCAGGTGCCAGGATCCGCCACATAACGCATGCACTCAGGTCAGTCCACAATAAGTACAAATATGACACTGTCATTGTCCATGTTGGTGTGAATGCCCTGAGATGTACCTCCCTGGACTACATGAAAAGAGACATGGAGGAGCTCTCCGATCTTGTATCCCAGGCAGGTATGACCCTAACCCTGAGTAGCATCCTGCCATCACCCAGAATGATACCACAGTACAAGGACAAAATGATTGACTTCAACAATTAGCTAAGCTTCTGGTGTCATTCTAAGGGGATCCAGTATTTGTCTGCCTGGGATGACATGATTGACAGTCCACGATGCTTTGCCAGAGATGGCCTGTACCTGTCGCCCTTAGGATTCTGGATACTGGCTAAGGCTCTTGCCACCCCTATAGTGCCTTTTTTAGGCAAGGTTCAAATGACAAATTCACCACCATAACAGGTACAAGCAAGCAAAATCTGAGGGTAATGCTACTCAATGCTAGAAGTCTAAACCTCAAAATGCACTCACTCGAGGTACTCCGTAAAATGGAGAACATTGACATCTGTGCAGTGACAGAGATCTGGTTCAAAGCTCCAGAGAGCACCCCTGCATTACCAGGCTTCAATTCATACCACACCTTTCGGCCACCTAACCCAGAAAGAAGCACTAAAGGCGGAGGCATGTCCATATTCATTAAGGATATCCACACCTCCAGGCTAGTTGCACAGCATAATGCATCCAAGATTATCCAAATGCAATTAACTCTGGGCAAGACCGCAATCCAAATTGTAGCTTGCTACAGACCCCCCACCATGCCCCAGGATTCACACTCCTCATTTCTTGATACACTGGAAAGTATTAGGGTACAACCCAACACCCTAATAATGGGCGATTTCAACTACCCCACCATTAACTGGGAAAACTACTCATGTACCAACTCTTTTGCTCAACGTTTTCTAGAATTCATAAATTCCAATGCCTTGGATCAACTTATTCACACCCCCACCAGGGGCAGCAATATCCTAGACCTGGTCATTACCAACATGGGAAACCGGTGTTCCACACCAGAGGTCAAATCCTCATTGGTCAGATCTGACCACAAGCTAATCAGCCTAGACATCCACATCCCACCCCCAATTAGGGAAACCATCGTAAAAAACGTCTCCAAAGCCAACTTCACACTTCTTAAGACAGAAGTGGCAAACTTCATGACACCCATGCAGACGGACAATAGAGGTATGACTGCCGAATCCTACACAAATGCACTTTATAAGCACTTACACGAGTGCATGGATCATGCTAATCCTAATAGAACCAAGATGTTATCCTCCAAAAAAAGGAAGCCAATCTGGTGGTCCTCTGCCATAAACAAATTCTGCAACAGAAGAAAGAAACTGTTGCAAAAAAGAGTAAAATCCCATGACTGGAGGAACTCCCTTGTCAACCTCAGTAAGAAGCTGAGATCCCCTCATAAAATCCTCCAAAGCTAGTTACGAAAACAAAATTGCCACTGACTCTAAAGACAACCACAAAGCATTTTATAGCTATGTCAAGAATCTAAATGGGAACACTCAGATCTGCTCTGAGTTACAGCACAATGGCACTAAATATACAGAACCAACTGATATTGCCAGCATCCTAGCAGATAGGTTCAGTGCTAACTTTACCCCCCTCTCACCCCCTAGAGGGCCCATCTCTATACCGGAAGAATGCAAAGTTCCTATAATCATGGGTGCACAAGTAAAAAATACACTCTCCAAAGCCAAGAACACAGCATCCATGGGACCTGACAATATCCCAGGCTGCATTCTACATGAACTACAGAATGAACTGGCACCCTACCTAAGTACCATGTTCAATCATAGCCTCACCTCAGGCTTTGTACCCACTGAATGGCGCACCGCGACAGTTATCCCACTCAACAAAGGGGGAGCCACGATGGACCCTGGGAACTACCACCCCATTAGCCTGACGAGCCTGGTCTGCAAGGCCATGGAATGTATCATCGTGAAACTCATAAACAAAGACAATGGTAATCTCCAAACTCTGGACCCTACCCAGTTTGGATTTGTAAAAGGCAGATCATGTCTCCTAAACCTGATTGACTTCTTTGAAGCAGTCACCAAAGCCATAGATGAGGGTAAAATGGTTCACACAGCTTATCTAGATCTCGCCAAGGCTTTCAACACCATCCCCACCATTATAGATAAGCTCACTAAACTAGGTATAAATCCCTATGTCACAAGATGGGTTGCCAACTGGCTCCTGGACAGAACCCACACTGTGAAAGTAGCGGATTCGAAATCCGGCATCAGACCAGTGACAAGTGGAGTACCACAGGGTTCAGTCCTGGGTCCTCTCCTGTTTGGTATCTACTTCTCTGAAGTGCAGGCCAACATAGAAGGTCTTTGGCTAACAAAGTTTGCAGTTGACTGCAAACTAGGAGCCATAATCGAAACTCCTAACGATGTGGACAAACTACAAAAGGGCCTCACTGAGACAGATACCTGGTGTCAAAGCCATGGCCTGAAGCTCAATGCCAAAAAGTGTATTGTCATCCCCTTTGGTAAAAACTCTGTACCCATGAACTACCACATAGCTGGTAGTCTACTTAATGCCGAAAATGTGATAAGAGACCTTGGGACACAGGTGGACAGTAGTCTCTCCTTTGATAATCACATCACCACAGTGGTCAGGAAATCCTTCTATGTGGCTCATCTCATCACAAAAGGATTCTCATCCAGAAAAAAAGAGGTCATTGTTCCCCTCTACTCATCACTCATTAGACCCATTATAGAGTACAACGCCCCTTTTGGTATGTACCTCACAAGACATCTACAACAACTGGAAAGACCACAGAAATACCTCACAAAGCAGATTACTGGCCTCAAACAGATGTCCTATGCAGACCGTCTCAAAAAACTACAGCTTTACTCCATCGCATATCGCCTACTCAAGGGCGATCTCTGCCTAACATACAAAGCTATGTCAAGCCCAGAGCTGTTGGACATGATCCACTTAAAGAAATCCCAATCCCTCCGAGCTACACGCTCTAGGGACCTAAACCTTGTCACCACAATAAACAGAACATGCTGGAGGGATAGATTCCTGTCCCAGAGACTTCCCATACTCTGGAACAGACTACCTATCTATTTCAAACAGAGCTCCTCATTAGCACTCTTCAAGAAAAATCTTGATGATTGGATGGGAAATGGGAAATTCACCCCGGGGATCACTTCTGTGGCTCTGCTCGACAGGGGCACAGGAAAATAATTTTCTTGGGTGGCGAAAGCCAGGGTACATTTTTTGGCTAGGCTTGTATGGGCCCTAGGGCCGATAGCCTAGTATCTACCTATGAACCTATGAACCTACTAACCTCTGCCTACATGCCATTTTTAAGCAATGCAAAAATATTACCTAAAGCCACCTGCACATTTTTCAGCATTGTAGTGGTCCTCGTTCTATATAAACTGACTTCTAAATACTGAAAGTATCCATCCAATGTTTCCTTTAATGTAATCATTTTCAGGAGCTTTTCTCTCCAGACCTCCACTGAAAAGGAGTATTATACCCAATAATACTTACTTGGAAAAGAGGATCAAATATCTAAATAAATATATATATAAATATATGAGTGCATGTCATATTATTGTATGCAGAGTTAAGTCGGGATTCAGTCCATCATCCATCGTAACCTACTGATTGAGTCTCAAACACTCAAGATACTGCAGACTACACACATATACTGTTCTTGCACCTTCCACACCAAACCACCTCTAGATGTACTAACACTTTGATTACACAACTCATAACCACAAATGTAATTGCTGCTTAAAATACAGAATTGCTCAGTATAATCATATTTTTGTGGCCGGAGTCCACACTCCCTGACACCCTCACATCACTGTACCTCTAATTGCATTAACTCTGAGAGTGCACGACAGTGGGGAAAGGATAAACTTATACCCACTTAATTGTGAGTTCACTGAACATGTTTCAGTTAGTAGTGATCAGATGAAATGGGACATCAGATTACTGCTTCAAGAAATGCACTTCACCAAATGAATGTAACCTATATATGTAACTATATAACACACACACACACACATATACATATATATAAATATATATATATATATATATATATATATACACACACACACACACACACACACACACACACACACACACACACACACACACACCCTTATATACAGATATACATATACACAAATGTATGCGCACAGACATGCTCATACAAGTGCCTTGGGATTTTTATTTGCGAAGATATCATTTGCCTACCAATACTCTAAAATAGGCATGCACAATTTCTGTTCAATTTCTGTTGTAAAGAACAATAATTCAGGAAAAGGGAAAAATCATTAAGGAATATATAATAAAACTCAATATGTTTTAGTCACTCTCAAATGGTTAACAAAGAACTCAGGAGCAAGAACAAATCCTGCAGAGCTAGTTATGGACTAATAATTCCTACATCAGCCAAGGATGACCACAAGACATTCTTTAATTATGTAAAGAAGCTCAGAAACTATGCCCAGTATTGCACTGAGCTTATCTGTAATGGCCTCATACATTCAAACCCTAAGGATATGGCTGACATCCTTGCAGATAAATTAAACTCCAACTTCTTCATTCTGTCACCTGCAAAGTTCCCAGTGCAAAGTATCTAGTCCATACCCCCAACTTACATCTGAACAAATACTAAAAACAGTCCAAGACCAAAACATCAGCTCTGAGGGTCCAGATAGTATTTTATGCTGTTTCCCCTCCCTGGTCAGTATGAAACACCCCCACATCAGACCTCCTCCTTAAACTATTCAGTCACATTCTTCCAACTGACTATATGTCAGAAGCCTGGACAGTAGCTGTAGCAGTTCCCCTACAGAAAAGAAGCCCCAGCATGGACACTAGTAACTATAGATCTATTAGCCTAACCATTAGAGTCACAAAAGCACTAGCTGCAGTTAACTCCATGCACCCAGTTAACCTTGATTTAGCAAAGGCTTTTGACACTATGGTATCACTGACAAACTGGCCAAACTCAACATAACCCCCTGTGTAACCCTCGGGATAGCCATTTTGCTCATTGATAGGCATCACTCTGTTAGAGTTAATTGCAAATTATCCTCCAAGAGATGTTTCACCTGTGATGAAGCCCAGGGATCTTTTTTGGGACTAGTTTTGTTTGGCATCCACTTTTCCAATGTCAAATCTGATATTAAAAGCCTCTGCATAACTGAGTTCTCATTTAGGTTCATAGGTTCATAGGTTGGTACTAGGCTATTGGCCGTAGGGCCTCTACAAGCCTAGCCATACCAATTCCCTGGATATTTCTTCCCACAATATTTACTTCCCTGGGGTGACTGACGTGATCCCTGGGGTGCATTTCCTATCTCCCATCCAATCGTCAAGGTTCCTTTTGAAGAGGGCCAAGGAGGTGCTCTGCATGAAATGTATGGGCAGTCTATTCCAGAGTATGGGGAGTCTCTGGGTCAGGAACCTATCCCTCCAGCATGTTTTGTTCATTGTTATGACAAGGTTTAGATCCCTGGAGCATGTGGCTCTGAGGTATTGGGATTTCTGTAAGTAGAGCATGTCCAACAGCTCAGGGTTTGACATGGCCCTGTATGTTAAGCAGAGATTGCCTCTGAGTAGATGATATGCCACAGAGTATAGCTGGAGTTTTTTTAGACGGTCAGCATAGGGCATCTGCTTTAGGCCTGTGATTCTTTTAGTGAGGTATTTCTGTGGCCTTTCCAGCTTTTGCAGATGTCTTGTGAGGTACATACCAAATGGGGCATTGTACTCTATAATGGGTCTAATGAGGGATGAGTACAGTGGGACAATGACCTCCTTTTTTCTGGATGAAAAGCCCTTAGTGATGAGGTGTGCCACATAGAAGGATTTCCTGACTGTTGTGGTGATGTGGTTATCAAAGGTGAGACCACTGTCCACCTGTGTCCCTTAGTTTCTCATCACACTTTCAGTGTTTAGTGTACTGCCACCTATGTGGTAATTCATGGGTACATGGTTTTTCCCAAAGGGGATAACTATACATTTCTTGGCATTAAGCTTGAGCCCATGGCTCTGGCACCAAGCATCTGTTTCTGTAAGGCCCTTTTGTAGAATATCCACATCATTTGGGGATTCAATAATGGCTTCCAGTTTGCAGTCATCTGCAAACTTTGTTAGCCAGAGTCCCTTAGTGTTGGCCTGTACTTCAGAAAAGTAGATGCCAAACAAGAGCAGTCCCAGGACTGAACCCTGAGGTACTCCACTTGTCACTTGTCTAGAGCTGGATTTGAAGTTGGCTACCTTTACAGTCTGGGTTCTGTCAGTAAGCCAGTTGGCAACCCATCAAATGATGTAGGGATTTATGCCCAGCTTAGTAAGTTTATCTATGATTCCAGAGTGGGAGATGGTGTTGAAGGCCTTAGCAAGGTCCAGATAGGCTATGTGGACCGCCTTACCCTTGTCCACATCTCTGGAGACTGATTCAAAGACGTCAATCAGGTTCAGGAGACAAAATCGGCCTTTCACAAACCCAAACTGGGTGGGGTCCAGTGTTTGAAGGTTGCCAATGTCTTTGTTTATAAAGTTCCATTATAATGCGTTCCATGCCCTTGCAGATCAGGCTTGTCAGACTAATGGGACGGTAGTTCCCGGGATCCAAGGTGGATCCCCCCTTGTGGAGTGGGATAACTGTAGCTGTGCACCATTCAGCGGGTACGAAGCCTGAGATGAGGATATGATTAAACATGACACAGGTGAGGTGCCAGTTCATTTTGTAGTTCATGGAGTACACAACCCGGGATGCTGTCTGGTCCCATGGATATTGTATTCTTAGCTTTGGAGAGTGCAGTTTCTACCTGTGTGGCCGTTTTTACAGGAATTTGGCAATCTTTTGGTATTGAGATGGACCCTTTAGGGGGTGAGAGGGGGGTGAAGTTTGCACTAAATCGATCTGCCAGTATATTGGCAATATCCTTGGGATCAGTATATTTAATACCATTCTATTGTAGCTCAGAGCAGATCTGAGCATTGCCATTTAGATTCTTGACATAATTATAGAATGCCTTTTGGATGTCTTTGGAATCTTTGGCAATTTTATTTTCGTAACTAGCTTTGGAGGATTTTATGAGGGTTCTCAGCTTCTTACTGTGGCTGGTAAGAGAGATTTTTGCATCCTGGGATTTTCCTCTTTTCTGCAACAGTTTCTTCCTTCCTTTTTTTGGAGGAGAGTGTCTTGGTTCTATTTGGGATGGCACGATTCATGCACGAATGGATGTGCTTGTACAGTACCTTAGTGTAGGATTCAGCAGTCGAACGTTCAGCTCCCATCTGCATGGGTGTCATGTATATTGTCACTTCTGACTTGAGTAGCATGAAGTTGGCTTTGGAGAAGTTTTTTACGGAGGTTTCCGTACTTTGGAGGTGAGGGTGGGATGTGGATGCCAAGTGTGGTTTGCTTATGGTCAGATCTGACCAAAGGGTGTGACCACTGGTGTGGAGCATCTATCTCCCGTATTGGTAATGACCAGGTCTAGGATATTGGAGCCCCTGGTGGGACAATGGATTAGTTGATCCAGGGCGTTGGAATTTATGAATTCCAAGAACCATTGGGAAAAGATTTGGTACCCGAGTAGTTTTCCCAGTTATTGGCAGGGTAGTTAAAATCACCCAGTATTAGGGTGTTTGGTTGTATCTTAATATTTTCCAGTATGTTTAGAAAGGTGTAGTGAGAATCTTGTGGCATGGTGGGGGATCTGTAGCAAGCTACAAGTTAGATTGCAGTCTTACCAAGTGTTAGTTGCACCTGGAGAATTTCAGATGCATTGTGTTGGGCAACTAGCCTGGAGGTCTGAATATCCTAGGTGAATATGGACACTCCTCCACCTTTAGTGTTTCAGTCTTGGTTTGGTGGCCAAAAAGTGTGGTAAGAGTTGTAGCCTGGTATTGCAGGGGTGCTCTCTGGAGCTTTGAACCAGGTCTCAGTTACTGCACAGATATTGATGTTCTCTATTTTTAGGAGTGCCTCGAGAGAGTGCATTTTGAGATTTAGACTTCTAGCACTGAGTAGCATTACCTTCAGATTTTGCATTCTTGTATCTGTTATGGTGGTGGTTTTGTCCTTTGAACCTTGCTTAAAAAAAGGCACTATAGGGGTGGCAAGAGCTTAACTAGTAACCTGAATCCCAGGGGTGACAGGTGCAGACCATCTCTGGCAAAGCATTGTGGTTTGTCAATCATGTCATATCAGGCAGACAGATACTGGATCCCCTTTGAATGACACCAGAAGCTTAGCCAATTGTTGAAGTCAATCATTTTGTTTTTATACTATGGTATCATTCTGGGTGAAGGCAGGATGCTACTCAAGGCTAGGGTCATACCTGCCTGGGCCACATGATCTGAGAGCTCTACTTTGTCTCTTTTCATGTAGTCCAGAGAGGTACGTCTCAAATCATTCACTCCAACAATGACAGAGTCATATTTGTACTTTTTGTGGAGTGACTTGAGTGCATGCATTATGTGGTGGATCCTGGCACCCGACAGGCAGCTGACTATAATTTTCTCCTTGTTCAGCCTGGTGAGTGGGACATCAGTGTGCCTGACTATAGAGTCACCTATGACTAAAGTGTTGGGTATGTTGTCTTGCCTTAGGGGCTGTTGTTGAGTAGCACACTGGTGTTGTGAGCTATGTGTCACTTTGGTTGTGACTGGTGTTTGTTTGCGTTTCAGCTTCAAGCTTGGAGCCATCATCAATTCCCATGAAGCAGGGCCTGACTTAGACAAACGTGGTGGCAGGATCGTGGACTAGGAATGAACACCAAAGAAAGTAGCATTCTACACTTTGCTAAAAAAGAACTCGTACACCTACCGAACAAATGATATCGCCCTTAAAGCAGATACTGCCATTAGAGACCAAGACACCTTTGTGAATAACAAACTCTCCTTTGATGACCACAGATGCCTAAAAGCCCTTTTTAATTTCTCCATCTCCTACAGACTCTTGACATGCAAAACTGGTAGCAAAACAAACACAAGATCAAGGGACATAAAGCAATACTACAACAGTAACAGGACTTGTTGGTATGACATATTTCTCCCAAAATATTCCCTACCATTGGAATAAAGTCATGCTTTCTGTAAAAAGCACATCATTCAGTATCTTCAAATTTAACTTAGATGAATGGATTAACCCAGGGCTAGCCCCCTCTAGACAGGGGAAACAACTAGTTCTGTATACCGGTTGGATAGAGTGGGTAGGCAGCAAAAGGCTTTATTGGCCTATTGTTTAATAGTAACCTATCAACTAAAGCACTGCCAACCATCAACCATACATAGATATGATAGATTGTGTTATTATTATTATTATTATTATTATTATTATTATTATTATTATTATTATTATTATATGAACCCAAATGCCTTGTGTACAGACAGAATACATTGTCTTCTGAATATGAATTCTGGTGAGCTGAGTGAGGATATAATATGTGACATTCTGATCACTAATATTGACAAGCCTGAAACCTATTGTGTCACTGACATCACATTATTCTTTCTGTAACTGAAATAATGTCACCTACAAAGCTCTTACATGCCTTGTACACACCCAGTGGTACCTGTCTCAAGTAAATACTTAGAAAACTAAAGAAATTAAATTTAACAGCTGAAGTTTGTGTGTGTGTGTGTGTGTGTGTGTGTGTGTGTGTGTGTGTGTGTGTGTGTGTGTGTGTGTGTGTGTGGTCGTGATGTTGGTGGAGCAAGCCACTGCAACATAAGGAGGAGGACGGATCAAAGGAGAACTCAAACAGCACATGTACAGTGGTGGTGAGGGGGGGGGGGCAAAATCATCTGGGAACAAAGACTCCGGAAAATTATCTTTTTTGAAACAGCCACAGTTTCCAGTGTGAAATGAGGAAGGTGTAGACATCAAAAGATCTGAGGAAGTAACAGTGGTATGGGAGGAATATTAAGCAAAACAGCAGAGGACAGTACATGAGAGTGGTGTTGGAATGACAGGAAATAACTGGAATCAAAGCAGCATTCAAGCCATAAAACTAGGCATTGCTACTGTTTGTTTATTGTCTGAACACCATTTCACACAAACATGTGCGCGCACACACACACACACACACACACACACACACACACACACACACACACACACACACACATGCACACATATAGCAAAACTAGAAAGGCAATGCATTGCAATACAAAAAACTCAGTGTATATACATTCAAAAAGCTCAGAAATACATCATGTTCAGCCAAGCATTTGCAATGAAGGCAATGCATTAGAAACATTATTTAATGACAGGGCTGACTGCTGTTTTTGGTGTTTTTTTTATATATACAGTGTCTAAAGCGTGGCAGTACCTCCTGTAACAGATGCCTAGAATCAGGGACATTATCCTACCACTATTTCCGAGACTCTGAGAGTATAAAATATTGCACAGGCGGATGTCATGCCATTAAGTGAAATGACAATTAGCATTTTTTTTGCTATTTTGCAGTATGAATATGATGTACATATGTAAATCTGATAGAATAACAGACCACTTCATAACAATTCCTTGTTTAGAGAAAAACATTGTAGACACAATGGTATAATCAGGCATATGTCACACATGCCATAGTGTCCATTTTTTAAGAATGTAATAATTTTGTGTAATACTATGTACTAGAATTTAAATTAAACAAAAAAATTCCTGGCATTTCTACCACACTCTAGGTTATCTCTAACAGCTTCTCCCGATTCATTACAAACACACCTCTCTGTGAGCATCACTGTATCACATTAGAAAAAGCCAAATGGCTACCCTTAAAACAAAGATTTAACCTGCTTTTAGGATCCCAACTTTTGTTTTATTAAATTATAAATGTTAAACAGCTTTTTTTTTCAGAATGTCAGTCTCATTAAATGTTTTTCCCTTAAGCCTGTTATTTCAGTTTTTTTCAATACTGAAATGGTATGCTGCCTAGAAACACGCAGTGTCTGGGGTAGAGGTTTAGGGCTAGGGTGGGTGTGACACTTGGAGGGGAAGACACATTCTGGAAGTTGGTGTACAACTTCAAAATCCTTGTTATTTCTCTATGCAGATGTTTTATTCTTATAATTACTACATGAATAGAAATACACCACATAGGTATTTACTCTGTTTTTTTTATCACTACCCAAGCTTTTTGGGCTTTGACACACTGCATTAGATGTGCCATGGCTGTATCTGATAGCCTTCCCAGAACACCTGCAAGCAATGAATCAATCAAAATGAGCTGATAAACATACAGCGATAAGTAGATTGTTTTATTAGGTAACTTCTTAGAGTGCCACATTAAGCTCAAGAGTATTTCCTGAGGCTTGAATGAATGGGTACTGATGGGGTGGTTAGACATCTACTCCAGGAAGAGCTTTCAAGTATACAAAAATAATAACATAATCATTCTAGGTGACCTCAGTCTTAATTATCTTGGCCCTCATTCATCTGTCATGGGTACTTTCCAGCAGACCTGGGTCTCCTTTAATTAATAAAAGATCCAACAAGGCCTAACCTCATGTCCTCCAAACACTCCACACTCGACCGGATTATTACAAACATACCAAAATCCATCTGCCACCATCATTTAGCGATCACTGCCCATTCACCTCTAAAGTTATCGACCATCCTATAAAACTATGACCAATATTAAAAGCCTTCAGAAACCAGAGTAGCATAAATATAGACAAACTCAGAACCTTTCTTACACCTCACAACCAGTATCATATACTTTCCTTACATGACCCTACTACAGCAGCTGTAAGCTTAACCAACTTTTTACTTGAGCTGCAAGATAAATTCTTCACACTTATCGACAAGCTTTATAAACCCACCAAAACTGAATGGCTATCCACTGAACTCCAACATCTTTAAACTCTAATGGATGAAGCATGGCAAAAATGGAGACAGAACCCCCCCCACAACTGACAACTGCACCTCCTTTATAGTCTTATGTAATCAAGCCAAGAAGTCCATCAGAAGGCACAAAAGAAATCTCCAAACAAAGAAATAAACTACCCTCTTACATTCCCCAAAATACTTTTAGAAAGACATTTCCCTATTTACAGGAAGAAAACTTCCTCATGATACCCTGTCGAGAGACACTATTTAATGTGATACAACAAAGCTTTCTCAAGGAGATTTCCTTAAAGAATTTAGAAATCTCCCCTCAATAAACTCCACACCTCCCACATATCATGTATTGCCCACCCCACCACTATTCACCCCCCTCTTCCACTTCAAATCGATAAGTCCCAAAGAAGTCTCTATTCTACTTGAAAATATTTCCACTGACACCCCTCCTGGATCTGATGACATACAATCTTAGTTCATATATCACATCAGAGAGCATCTATGTCTTCTTCTCACCCACATATATAATCTATGTCTCACAAAAAACATCATGCCACAGACATGGAAAACTGCTCTAATAAAACCCCTCCCAAAGCAAACCAACCTAAAAGATACCTCTCACTTACAACCAATACCTGCCCTCCTAATTCTGAGAAAACCTCTCCCTCTATATCCGGCAGTACTACCTGGTTTCATCCAAACAACATGGAGTTTGGCCTGGACGATGTACTATGACAGAACTTTGATTCCTAACTGATGATATCCTACTAAACTCTGATAGTGGCGTTCTTACAGGTGACTTATTTATAGTCCTGGTAAAGACATTTGATCTCATTAACTGTTATCTTCTTCAAAATAAACTAATTGGAATTGGTATCAGTCCAGACACCACTCCCTGGTTTAAAAACTTCCTCACTGACAGACACTTAACAGTTAAGATAAGATCCTCTCAATCAGAATCTTTACCTATTACCAAAGATGTACTACAAGAATACATTTTTGCCCCCCCTCTTTTTCTCCATTTTCATTAGCATTCTTCCTCCCACGTCTCTCACTTATTCTCTATGCTGATGACATGGTCATTTACAGATCAGGTCACTCTCAACAACATTCAGTGCCAACTCCAATCAGACTTACATGAGCTCCACTGATGACTCATAAGCCATAAACTACTTCTCAATCCCACCAAGACCAAATTTATGCTTTTTGGAACTCCACATATAATTCACAAAGAACCTAACTCTTAATCTTTGACATACACAATCATTCCATAGAGACAACCCCCAACTTGAAATACCTAGGACTATGGCGTGATTAGCCATTAAACTCCCATTTCCACTTAGACAAAGTGGGAGCCAAAATAAATTCCCTCCTATTCTGGGCCAAAAATATCTTCTCCTTTCTCCTTTCTCATCTTGAATATGGCCTTCTGATTTTTGCTTCTGCCTGCAAGAAAATCATTACCACACTCTAGGCTATCTCTAACAGCATCTACCGATTCATTACAAACTCACCTCTCTGTGACCATCACTACATTACCCTAGAAAAAGCCAAATGGCTACCTATAAAACAAAGGTCTAATCTACTGTTTGAATCCAAGCTCTACAAACTGCTCTAGCTCCAGACATTTACCCACCTCTTTGCAGCTAAATGTCATGAATAACCTTCATGCATGCAACCTGAGACACAGCTCACATGATTCCACACCACCTCTCATTACTCTAGAACCAAACCCCACAGCACTGCACATGCTTTGTCACACCACCTCTCATTACCCCTAGAACCAAACCCCACAGCACTGCACATGCTTTGTCACACCACCTCTCATTACCCCTAGAATCAAACCCCACAGCACTGCACATGCTTTGTCACACCACCTCTCATTACCCCTAGAACCAAACCCCACAGCACTGCACATGCTTTGTCACACCACCTCTCATTACCCCTAGAACCAAACCCCACAGCACTGCACATGCTTTGTCACACCACCTCTCATTACTCCTAGAACCAAAACCCCACAGCACTGCACATGCTTTATCACACCACCTCTCATTACCCCTAGAACCAAACCCCACAGCACTGCACATGCTTTGTCACATGACCTCTCATTACCCCTAGAACCAAACCCCACAGCACTGCACATGCTTTGTCATACCACCTCTCATTACCCCTAGAACCAAACCCCACAGCACTGCACATGCTTTGTCATACCTAAACTCATTACCCCTAGAATCAAACCCCACAACACTGCACATGCTTTGTCACACCACCTCTCATTACCCCTAGAACCAAACCCCACAGCACTGCACATGCTTTGTCATACCTACTCTCATTACCCCTAGAAGCAAACCCCACAGCACTGCACATGCTTTGTCACACCACCTCTCATTACCCCTAGAACCAAACCCCACTGCACTGCACATGCTTTGTCATACCACCTCTCATTACCCCTAGAACCAAACCCCACAGCACTGCACATGCTTTGTCACACCACCACTCATTACTCCTAGAACCAAATCCCACAGCACTGCACATGCTTTGTCACACCACCTCTCATTACCCCTAGAACCAAACCCCACAGCACTGCACATGCTTTGTCACACCACCTCTCATTACCCCTAGAACCAAACCCCACAGCACTGCACATGCTTTGTCACACCACCTCTCATTACCCCTAGAACCAAACCCCACAGCACTGCACATGCTTTGTCACACCACCTCTCATTACCCCTAGAACCAAACCCCACAGCACTGCACATGCTTTGTCACACCACCTCTCATTACCCCTAGAACCAAACTCTACAGCACTGCACATGCTTTGTCACACCACCTCTCATTATCCCTAGAACCAAACCCCACAGCACTGCACATGCTTTGTCACACCACCTCTCATTACCCCTAGAACCAAACCCCACAGCACTGCACATGCTTTGTCACACCACCTCTCATTACCCCTAGAACCAAACCCACAGCACTGCACATGCTTTGTCACACCACCTCTCATTACCCCTAGAACCAAACCCCACAGCACTGCACATGCTTTGTCACACCACCTCTCATTATCTCTAGAACCAAACCCCACAGCACTGCACATGCTTTGTCACACCACCTCTCATTACCCCTAGAACCAAACCCCACAGCACTGCACATGCTTTGTCACACCACCTCTCATTATCCCTAGAACCAAACCCCACAGCACTGCACATGCTTTGTCACACCACCTCTCATTACCCCTAGAACCAAACTCTACAGCACTGCACATGCTTTGTAACACCACCTCTCATTACCCCTAGAACCAAACCCCACAACACTGCACATGCTTTGTCACATCACCTCTCATTACCCCTAGAACCAAACCCCACAGCACTGCACATGCTTTGTCACACCACCTCTCATTACCCCTAGAACCAAACCCCACAGCACTGCACATGCTTTGTCGTCACACCACCTCTCATTACCCCTAGAACCAAACTCTACAGCACTGCACATGCTTTGTCACACCACCTCTCATTATCCCTAGAACCAAACTCTACAGCACTGCACATGCTTTGTCACACCACCTCTCATTACCCCTAGAAGCAAACCCCACAGCACTGCACATGCTTTGTCACACCAGCTCTCATTACTCATAGGACCAAACCCCACAGCACTGCACATGCTTTGTCACACTACCTCTCATTACCCCTAGAACCAAACTCTACAGCACTGCACATGCTTTGTCACACCACCTCTCATTATCCCTAGAACCAAATCCCACAGCACTGCACATGCTTTGTCACACCACCTCTCATTACCCCTAGAACCAAACCCCACAGCACTGCACATGCTTTGTCACACCACCTCTCATTACCCCTAGAACCAAACCGCACAGCACTGCACTAGCTTTATCACACCACCTCTCATTACCCCTAGAACCAAACCCCACAGCACTGCACATGCTTTGTCACACCACCTCTCATTATCCCTAGAACCAAACCCCACAGCACTGCACATGCTTTATCACACAACCTCTCATTACCCCTAGAACCAAACCCCATAGCACTGCACATGCTTTGTCACACCACCTCTCATTACCCCTAGAACCAAACTCTGCAGCACTGCACATGCTTTGTCACACCACCTCTCATTATCCCTAGAACCAAACCCCACAGCACTGCACATGCTTTGTCACACCACCTCTCATTACCCCTAGAACCAAACTCTACAGCACTGCACATGCTTTGTCACACCACCTCTCATTACCCCTAGAACCAATCCCCACAGCACTGCACATGCTTTGTCACACCACCTCTCATTACTCATAGAACCAAACCCCACAGCACTGCACATGCTTTGTCACACTACCTCTCATTACCCCTAGAACCAAACTCTACAGCACTGCACATGCTTTGTCACACCACCTCTCATTATCCCTAGAACCAAACAGCACAGCACTGCACATGCTTTGTCACACCACCTCTCATTACCCCTAGAACCAAACCCCACAGCACTGCACATGCTTTGTCACACCACCTCTCATTACCCCTAGAACCAAACCGCACAGCACTGCACATGCTTTATCACACCACCTCTCATTACCCCTAGAACCAAACCCCACAGCACTGCACATGCTTTGTCACACCACCTCTCATTACCCCTAGAACCAAACCCCACAGCACTGCACATGCTTTGTCACACCACCTCCCATTACCCCTAGAACCAAACTCTACAGCACTGCACATGCTTTGTCACACCACCTCTCATTATCCCTAGAACCAAACCCCACAGCATTGCACATGCTTTGTCACACCACCTCTCATTACCCCTAGAACCAAACTCTACAGCACTGCACATGCTTTGTCACACCACCTCTCATTACCCCTAGAACCAAACCCCACAGCACTGCACATGCTTTGTCACACCACCTCTCATTACTCATAGAACCAAACCCCACAGCACTGCACATGCTTTGTCACACTACCTCTCATTACCCCTAGAACCAAACTCTAAGCACTGCACATGCTTTGTCACACCACCTCTCATTATCCCTAGAACCAAACACCACAGCACTGCACATGCTTTGTCATACCACCTCTCATTACCCCTAGAACCAAACCCCACAGCACTGCACATGCTTTGTCACACCACCTCTCATTACCCCTAGAACCAAACCGCACAGCACTGCACATGCTTTATCACACCACCTCTCATTACCCCTAGAACCAAACCCCACAGCACTGCACATGCTTTGTCACACCACCTCTCATTATCCCTAGAACCAAACCCCACAGCACTGCACATGCTTTATCACACCACCTCTCATTACCCCTAGAACCAAACCCCACAGCACTGCACATGGTTTGTCACACCACCTCTCATTACCCCTAGAACCAAACCCCACAGCACTGCACATGCTCTGTCACACCACCTCTCATTACCCCTAGAACCAAACTCTACAGCACTGCACATGCTTTGTCACACCACCTCTCATTATCCCTAGAACTAACCCCCACAGCACTGCACATGCTTTGTCACACCACCTCTCATTACCCCTAGAACCAAACCCCACAGCACTGCACATGCTTTGTCACACCACCTCTCATTACCCCTAGAACCAAACCCCACAGCACTGCACATGCTTTGTCACACCTCCTCTCATTACCCCTAGAACCAAACCCCACAGCACTGCACATGCTTTGTCACACCACCTCTCATTACCCCTAGAACCAAACCCCACAGCACTGCACATGCTTTGTCACACCACCTCTCATTACCCCTAGAACCAAACCCCACAGCACTGCACATGCTTTGTCACACCACCTCTCATTACCCCTAGAACCAAACCCCACAGCACTGCACATGGTTTGTCACACCACCTCTCATTACCCCTAGAACCAAACCCCACAGCACTGCACATGCTTTGTCACACCACCTCTCATTACCCCTAGAACCAAACTCTACAGCACTGCACATGCTTTGTCACACCACCTCTCATTATCCCTAGAACTAACCCCCACAGCACTGCACATGCTTTGTCACACCACCTCTCATTACCCCTAGAACCAAACCGCACAGCACTGCACATGCTTTGTCACACCACCTCTCATTACCCCTAGAACCAAACCCCACAGCACTGCACATGCTTTGTCACACCACCTCTCATTACCCCTAGAACCAAACCCCACAGCACTGCACATGCTTTGTCACACTACCTCTCATTACCCCTAGAACCAAACTCTACAGCACTGTACATGCTTTGTCACACCACCTCTCATTACCCCTAGAACCAAACCCCACAGCACTGCACATGCTTTGTCACACCACCTCCCATTACCCCTAGAACCAAACCCCACAGCACTGCACATGCTTTGTCACACCACCTCTCATTACCCCTAGAACCAAACCGCACAGCACTGCACATG
Organism: Protopterus annectens; assembly: GCF_019279795.1. Taxonomy (NCBI): domain Eukaryota; kingdom Metazoa; phylum Chordata; order Ceratodontiformes; family Protopteridae; genus Protopterus; species Protopterus annectens. Next base: position 129,130,300 of record NC_056734.1, read on the forward strand.
CTTTATCACACCACCTCTCATTACCCCTTGACCCAAACCCCACAGCACTGCACATGCTTTGTTACACCACCTCTCATTATCCCTAGAACCAAACCCCACAGCACTGCACATGCTTTGTCACACCACCTCTCATTACCCCTAGAACCAAACTCTACAGCACTGCACATGCTTTGTCACACCACCTCTCATTATCCCTAGAACTAAACCCCACAGCTCTGCACATGCTTTGTGACACCACCTCTCATTATCCCTAGAACTAAACCCCACAGCACTGCACATGCTTTGTCACACCACCTCTCATTACCCCTAGACCCAAACCCCACAGCACTGCACATGCTTTGTTACACCACCTCTCATTATCCCTAGAACCAAACCCCACAGCACTGCACATGCTTTGTCACACCACCTCTCATTATCCCTAGAACCAAACTCTACAGCACTGCACATGCTTTGTCACACCACCTCTCATTATCCCTAGAACTAAACCCCACAGCACTGCACATGCTTTGTCACACCACCTCTCATTATCCCTAGAACTAAACCCCACAGCACTGCACATGCTTTGTCACACCACCTCTCATTACCCCTAGAACCAAACCCCACAGCACTGCACATGCTTTGTCACACCTCCTCCCATTACCCCTAGAACCAAACCTCACAGCACTGCACATGCTTTGTCACACCACCTCTCATTACCCCTAGAACCAAACCCCACAGCACTGCACATGCTTTCTTCTCTCAGGCACCTGCTCTTTGGAAAGCTGTTCTCCTCGACATTAAAGAAATCAGCACTTATTCCAAATTCAGATTGCAACTCAAAAAGCACTTCTTTATCCAAACCAAATGGTCCTGCTTCAACAGAAGACGCACCACCTAACCTATCAGCTTTCTGAGTCTCTTCTCCTCTCTCAAGATTCACTGAAGATTGACCCACTTTAGAAGCTAATGTATATATCATACATTACATTCAGCTTGATTGCACATTGCACTGTGCTTGTTCACTGGGATGTATATACACAGCTTTCTCTATGTAATTAACCTGGATTATTCTGTTATTGCTTACATTTTTGTATTTTTGTTTGTGAAATGTTTTGTATTTCATCCATACTGAGCCTGAAATTGGTCAATATTATCAGTGCACTACCCTGGCAAACAAATATAAATAAATAAATGTTCCTCACTAACTACCACTGTGGCTGTCATGACATTCCTCTGACAAAAGAGGTACACAAGAGACCAAATTGTAATGAGTTAATGTGATCACATTGTATTGCTCTTTGCCTGTTCAGAGGGCAACCTGTTTTTCCTTGAAGAACCATTGAATTTCATTGTGTATTTCTGAATTCTTCTATCTTATGTTTTGAGTTTCAGAATCTGCAGAAAAGAGCACAAATCACAGACTTTAAAATTATGTCTTACCCTCTATTTTTTGGCAACTGTAACAATCTTTTTTATAAGAACACCACTGGTGGTGTGAAAGGCAAGGTCACTATAAAAGTTTCAGTGTGACAACAAGCCCTGACATACCTTGTCACAGGTTCATAGGAAGTTACTAGACTAATGACCCTAGAGCTCTTACAAGCCTAGCCATATTTATCCCAGGTTGCCCCAATTCTTGGTGGTTAGGTGAGTGAAGTTCGCAAAGGTAAGGGTCTATGGTAGTAAATACTGACTTCCTCTGTCCAGGAAGGACATGGACACCACCCCAGGAGTGAATTTGCGGTCACCCATCTATTGATCTAGGTTGCATTTGAAGAGGGTCAGGGAGGGGCTCTTTTACATGTGAATTGGAAGCGTGATCCAAAGAAGTGTCAGTTTCTGGGAAATGTATCTATCTCTCCAATATGACCTGTTCATGTCAGAGGCTAGGTTAAGATCTTTGGAGTGAGTGACCCTCCTGCAGTTTGATTTACAAATGTGTAGAATTTCCATCAGGGCCAGGTCAGAGACTGCCCTGTAAGCCATGCACAGGTCTCCACTTCGCAACCTGTAGGAAACAAAATACAGTGAAAGGGCTTTCAGTCTTTCAATGTATGACTTTTTTTGTGTACCCTGTAATTTCTTGGTGAGAAACCTCTGTGGTGTCTCCAGTTGTTGCAGTTGTCTGGTGAGGTACATGCAAAAGGGTGCATTGTACTCAATTATTGGTCTGATGAGGGCTGAGTGTAATGGAATTATAACATCCTTAGATCTAGATGTGATGCCCTTACTTATAAGATGTGCCACATAGAAGGATTTCCTTACTGCTGTGGATATGTCGTGGTTAAAATTCAGATTGCTATCAACCTGAGTATCCAGATCACATATGACTGGGTCTACACTTGGGGGGGGGGTGCTGTCCATAATGTAATTAGTGGGGTTGCCAGCTTTCCCAAATGGAATAATAATGCATTTTTTTGCATTTATATAATCCATGGCTTTGGCACCATGTCTGTGTTAATCCTGTATGCAGTATTTTAACATCACTGGAGGATTCAGTGATTGCTCCTAGTTTGTAATTGTCAGTGAACTTGGTCAGGCACAGACCGTCCAAGTTTGCCTGGACTTCTGAGAAATAAATTCCAAACAGTAAGGGGCCTAGTACAGAACCTTGTGGTACTCCATTGGGAACTGTTTATTTGCTGGAGGTAAAGTCACCCACTTTGACGATATGTGTCCTGTTGGTGAGCCAGTTGGCTACCCATTTTGTAATGTAGTAGTTAATTTCCAATTTGGAGAGTTTCTGTATAACACCTGAATGGGGGATTGTGTCAAATGACTTGGCTAGGTCAAGATAGGCAGTATGAACTGTCTTTACCCTCGTCCAGGACCTTGGTGACTTTCTCAAAGAGATCAACCATGTTTAGCAAACATGATTTACCTTTAACAAATTCAAACTGGGTTGGGTCCAGAGTTTTGAGATTACCTACTGTATGTCTTTGTTAATAAGGTCCATAATGATTCTTTCCATGGCTTTGCAGATGAGGCTTATCAAACTTATGGGTCTATAATTCCCAGGGTCAGTTGATGGTCCCCCTTTGTGCAGAGGGATTACTGTTGCTGTCCTCCATTCCATTGTAACATATCCAGGTCACAGGCTGAGGTTAAACAGGGATCAAAGTGAGTCTGCTAGGTCATGTTTTAAGTTGTTTAAAAGGCAGCCTGGGATGTTGCCTGGTCCATTGAAGATGTGTTTTTGGACTTGGAGAGCACTGAGATGATCTGTTCTCTTGAGATAATAGGCTGAGGAATGGTGGCAGGCATACTTTGGATAATGACTGAAGGAAACAGGTGGGTGAAGTTTGTTCCAAATCTGTCAGCTTGCAGGTTGGCTATTAGTCTGGTTGAGTACAGGTGGTGCCATCCACAACCAGTTTAACGAATAGATGGGTATTCCCTTTTAGATTTTGGACATAGTTAAAGAATGCTTTGTGATTATCCTTAGCTAATGAGGCTATGTTTGCTTTGAAATTAGCTTTTGAGGACTTGACAAGCTCTCCAGTTTGTTTGTTTAAGTTACAGAGGGATTTCTTCCTCTGCTGAGCCAGTTCCCTCTTGTTCTTGGGCATTAGTTTTTTTTCTCTTGTTGTATATCCTGTTTATATCAGGGGTCCACCAAGGTGGCTTGTTTTGTTGGCAAGACCTGGTTTTAAACTGGTCAGGTACAGCTGATTCTATAAAACTCCTTAAATGGTTATACAGGGCATTGATGTACACCTCTGAATAGGAGTCCATGTTATTTGCATTCGAGGCGGCTTTAAAACTTCTTATACCATCACTTAGTAGGAGGTAATTTATCTTTGAAAAATTCTTAACCATTTTTGAGCTTGATGGGGTATCTGTTCTTATAATTACATCAAATGAGACTGGTTTATGGTCCGATATTTTCAGGGAGAACATCGCATGGGGGGGGGGTGCAATACTCTCCCATGTTAGTGAGTGCCATGTCAAAGACATTTGAGCCTCTTGTGGGTGTGCTGACTAGCTGTTCCAGAGAATTTGCATTGACAAAGTCCAAGAACTTCTGAGCCAGTATGTTTGTGGACATGTATGTTTCTCAGTCAATGGTAGGATAATTAAAATCTGCAATGAGTAAGGTGTTGGACTGATGGCAAGTGACTCCAGTAAGTCAATGTATATTGTATGCTTTTCATGTTTCATCCCGGGGGGCCTATGGCTAGCTATAATGTGGTTGGGACTTTGGCTATAGCTAATTGAACATGGAGTAGCTCAAGAGTCATACTGTTTGACCAGTATCTAGGTGTACTTATCCTTAATGAATATGGATATACCTCCTCCCTTGGTTCTTTCATGCTCAGCTTGTGGTCTGAATGTATGGAAGGCATTGTAGCCCTGCACATCTATGGTGCTTTCTGCACCTTTGAACCATGTCTCAGTGACTGCCAAGACATTAGCATCTTCCAAATTGAGGAGTGCTTTCGGGTCTATATTAGAAGCTTGAAGGTGTACTTACCTGAATATGTAAACACCGACACGTCTTCATCGAATCGCGAAAACATCAATCGTCCTGAAGCAAGAAATCCGAAATGTCGAATCATCATGGTTGGCCCTTCTGCGGTATAGCTCCATAAAGTAAGTGTGTGATAGTTACGGACCTTAGGGTTAGGGTGCGGGTTAAGGTAAGTGCATAGATGGTAATGTATGTGAGATTTAGTGTAGGGTTAGAAGTAGGGTTTTGTTAAGTGTACGTGTGTGGATTATTTAGTTTGTTTGGGTATGTCTTCTTAAGTTAAGTGTGTGATAGTTATGGACCTTAGGGTTAGGGTGCTGGTTAAGTGCATACATGGTGGTATAAGCAAGATTTAGTGTAGGATTAGAAGTAGGGTTTAGTTTAGGGTTAAAAGTAGGGTTTTGGTAGTGTATGTATGTGGCTTATTTAGTTTTTTTGGGTAGTTAGTATGTAGCGGGCGGTGGGGTGGGGCAACTATGACGATTCGAGTTTTTGAATTTTGCGGTTTAGGGCATTCGGTGTAATCGCGGTTTGCAGAATATGTGTCGGCGTTTACGTTTTTGGGAAAGTACACCTTCATGCTTTTAATATAGACCCATGCTTCCAGGGCAGGCAGTTTCTTGTTTAGACACCTAGCATTAAGCAGCAGCACCTTGAGTTTATCTAGAGAGGATTTTGTTATGTTGGGAGGTTGGATATTTTGGCAATGCCTAAAAAAAGGCACAATAGGGGTGGCTAATGCCTTTGCTATTATCCAAAAGCCTAGAGAAGACAGATGCCGACCATCTCTGGCAAAGCAGTGTGGCCTGTCGACCATGTCTTCCCAGGACTGACACCAGAAGCTAAGCAAATTGTTAAAGCAACCTTGTTCTGTTACTTGGGTTAAGATTCTTGATGCATTAAGTTAAAAAGATTGAAGAATTACAGTGGTCATTCTTATCTTATTCTTTTAAACAGCATGTGATGTGATCAATTATAGATTTTCTTCTGGTAAGTTTTGCAACATGTTAGGGAAAAAAGTTAAAATGGTTATTTTGAGATCATGATGTAGTTGTTGGACCATCATAAGTCTAGTAAGCCTTCAGCCACACACATGTGCACACACACACACACACACACACACACACACACACACACAGAGCAGCTGGGGATCTGGGGATACAGGAAGTTTCCAAACTTTAAATATCAAAGTTCCCATTTCAGTATACTAGTGACGGCTTCAGCCACCCGTATTCAGTAACTGAATTAAGTATCCAATAGCTGCAAAAATAAATAAGAAAGCGATTTATTACATTTTATTAATTAATTTATTTAGCAAGGACTCACTAGAAAATCTCCACATAGTAAGCATAGTATGAAAGCTGTCCAGCAGGGGTTGGCCACCCCCTAGCATCAGCACTAAAATAATGCTTAAGCACATTTGGGTTGGCAGTCTACTAGTGACCAGTGAAGGGAGTATCATGATTAGTGACATCATAGTCATACTTTTTTCACTTTTCAGACAGCCCTGCACTTTGACTGACCTACGACTTAAACATTTTGCAAGAGCAGGACTTATAATGTTTGACATTATTCTCAAAAATGATGCCTCCCCTTGCTGTAATTGTATATTAAAGTTATGTAATCTTAAAAAAAACAACTTGCAGTGATAATAAAGCTGTACTAAAACAGATTCCAGCCAATACTCATTGCAAAACTTAAAAATATAGTAAAACATGAGAAAGAACCAGGAGGATGCATTGCACATTTAAGGGATACTATAGTTGCAACATAAATACAGAGGGAAGTCAGAAAATGATGTTTAGACACTACATTAAGTTAACAGAAATAATACTTAGATATCATAGAAATATCAATAAGGAGAGTAAGTGGAGTCCGAATGGAGAGCTGATGGGGTCCGACTGGAGAGATGATAAGTCAGCAAGCAAAGGAGAGTAGTATTGCTGGAACTGAATTCATCCTCAAGTCTTGGTGAGCACCTTCATGAGGTGGACCCTGTTTTTTACAAGATCTCACCAAGATGGCACTGACATATAGACTTATTTTATATAGCATACATCATGGACAGAAGTAGGTTAAAACCTAAAAAAGATAGCTGGGTGCACAAGACCCATAATAAAAAAATGCCCAATCCTGGTAGGTGCACTGGTGCTAGGACTGGAAAAAAATGACAGTGGAGAATCCTTAAGACACAGAAACATTCCTACAATGGGGCTAGGCCAGGCCCAGGGGGACGATAGCCCCCCATGTTTTAGAAGGAAGTAACAGTCCATAAAAATCACAAAAATTTATAGGCCAAAAAAGAGCCATAAAGATGATAGAGTGGAGGATAAGAAAGAAATGATGTGTTGTTACTATATGCAAGATCTCAGAATTTCCAGACAGAAGATATACAAAAAAGATTATGAGAGAAATTAGAGGAAATAAAAATACTTCCAAAAGAAAATCTGTCAGAAGCTTCAAATAAAAATGTATGTTGAATCAGACACAAAACGATGACACCAGGGAGTAAATGCTCCTTTCCAAAAAAACAGCAGCAAAGTTTTAAAATAAAATGAAAGTGGTAAAGGAGCAAACAAAGGCTGCAAATACTCAAAAGCATATGAATTCCTTACACACAGGTATCGAAGACGGTAACAGTCCAAACTGAAATAAAAACAGTTTATTCGTGCACTGGTAAGCACTTTCACCCCTTCGGGCTTCCTCAGACCATTAAAACTTGGAAAACAAGAACAAATCTACTTTTATATTTTCATTGTACACCAATTAAACAACTAATTAATCCAACATGTAGCTAATTCATTCAATTTCATTGAAGTGATATTCTCATTAAAGAATCTCACACTAAGAGACTATAAATATAGCCTACTACTTACAAATATTATAATAATTTAAAAACATAGAATACAATAATTACATAGTTTAAAATTAATTATTCATAATAAAATTATTGAATATAAATAAAAATAGAACCCAAACAACATACAATGGAACTGTGCTCTTTCAAAACATAAAGTAACACAAAAGATGCTTATAAAAATATGTTCCACAATGAGGAATATATGATGCAAGCAAACAAACTGCACACATTAATTCTCATGCTGAAAAATTATATGCATGTGTCAGCACAGAGGCATTACTCTAACAGCTACTTGGCTATAAGCCTGCGTGCTTTTAACACAGGTTTCAGAGGTACCTTATCATTCAGGCCAGGGGTTTTGTTGGCCCTAAGTCTAATAATCCACTTAAGCTCACATCTTTCAGTAAAGTTTCTGAGGTCCCCTCCTCAACTACTGGGACTAATAATCTGGATCACCATAAACTTAAAACTATGCTGGTGGTCACACTCTTGAACATGTTTGGAAAGTGCATTGGTATCTGAAGCTATACGAATCTGGTAGACATGTTCTCATATCCTGTCCCTTAACTTTCTATCGGTCTTCCCAACGTAATATGCAGGGCACATTATACAGCTTGCCAAATAAACATGTTCTGTCAAACAATCTGCACTAACACTAAATTTGAACACATGCTTCATGGCTGGATGTACAAACATCTTGCTGTCATCGATGTAATCACAAAAATTGCATCTACCACAGTGACTGGTACACTATGAATCAATAGCACCAAGACCACTACTGGCTCTTGAGTAGCATAGAAGTCTCTTTAAATTATTCGTACTTTTATACATAAAAGTAGAATGGTCACCTACCAACTCCTTAATGGTTGGATCCACTGTCAATACACCCCAGTTCTTAACAAAGATGTCTTTGCTCTCATTGGTATCCTGTGTATAGAACATGGGAACCCTGACTTCTGGACATGAGGGTTTCTCAACTGGGTTCGTACCCAGGCCATTTGATGAAAAATAAGGGCAGGCACTACTACCCCTCAATGCCTCAACTCCTTCAAAACCCTCACATACTTCATCCACATTATAGGATCTAGCCAACAGCCTGTCTTGCAATCCCTTCAACTCATTCTGAAATCCCCCATCAGTGGGGTTGAGCCTGGAAGCTCTCATAACCTGACCTTTGATCACATTCTTGAACATATACCTAGGGTGCATACTCGTCCTGTGCAGAAGTGTATTGCTGTGGTATGGTTTCCTATAAACACCAGTATTCAGGGTTCCATCCCCAAACTTCTCCACAAAGACATCCAAGAATGCTATATAAGTGTCTGAAGTGACCATGGTAAACATCAAATAATTGGTGAGCCCATTTATCTCATCTAGGAACTCTACAAGTCGTTCCTCTCCTCCTGCCCATAATAAAAACAGGTCAGCCACAAACCATTTGTAAACCATTTTTATGTTTGGTGAACAGGTCTATATTCAGCGAGATGGCATAGCAATGGGAACATCCTGTGCCAATAGCCTATGCCAACATGGTTATGGCCACTTGGGAGAGAGATAAACTTTTCCCTTTAAACAGCTTCCAGAATTACATTTGTTTTTACAAACGGTTTGCGGATGACCTGTTTTTATTATGGACAGGAGGAGAGGAACGACTTGTAGAGTTCATAGATGAGATAAATGGGCTCACCAATTATTTGAAGTTTACCATGGTCACTTCAGACACTTATATAGCATTCTTGGATGTCTTTGTGGAGAAGTTTGGGGATGGAACCCTGAATACTGGTGTTTATAGGAAACCATGCCACAGCAATACACTTCTGCATAGGACGAGTATGTACCCTAGGTATATGTTCAAGAATGTGATCAAAGGTCAGGTTATGAGAGCTTCCAGGCTCAACCCTACTGATGGGGGATTTCAGAACGAGTTGAAGGGATTGCAAGACAGGCTGCTGGCTAGATCCTATAATGTGGATGAAGTATGTGAGGGTTTTGAAGGAGTTGAGGCATTGAGGGGCAGTAGTGCCTGCCCTTATTTTTTATCAAATGGCCTGGGTACGAACCCAGTTGAAAAACCCTCACGTCCAGAAGTCAGGGTTCCCATGTTCTATACACAGGATACCAATGAGATCAAAGATATCATTTTTAAGAACTGGAGTGTATTGACAGTGGATCCAACCATTAAGGAGTTGATAGGTGACCATCCATCTTTTATGTATAAAAATAAGAATAATTTAAAGAGACTTCTATGCTACTCGAGAGCTAGTAGTGGTCTTGGTGCTATTGATTCACAGTGTACCAGTCGCTGTGGTAGATGCAATTGTTTTGATTACATCGATGACAGCGAGATGTTTGTACATCCAGCCATGAAGCATGAGTTCAAATTTAGTGTTAGTGCAGATTGTTTGACAGAACATGTTGTTTATTTGGCAAGCTGTATAATGTGCCCTGCATATTACATTGGGAAGACCAACAGAAAGTTAAGGGACAGGATAAGAGAACATGTCTAACAGATTCATATAGCCTCAGATACCAATGCACTTTCCAAACATGTTCAAGAGTGTGGCCACCAGCATAGTTTTAAGTTTATGGTGATCCAGATTATTAGTCCCAGTAGTCGAGGAGGGGACCTCAGAAACTTTACTGAAAGATGTGAGCTTAAGTGGATTGTTAGACTTAGGGCCAAAAAACCCCCTGGCCCAAATGATAAGGTACCTCTGAAACCTGTGTTAAAAGCACGCAGGCTTATAGCCAAGTAGCTATTAGAGTAATGCCTCTGTGCTGACACATGCATATCATTTTTCATCATGAGAATTAATGTGTGCAGTTTGTTTGCATGTATCATATATTCCTCATTGTGGAACATATTTTTATGAGCATCTTTTGTGTTACTTTATGTTTTGAAAGAGCACAGTTCCATTGTATGTTGTTTGGGTTATATTTTTATTTATATTCAATAATTTTATTATGAATAATTAATTTTAAACTATGTAATTATCGTATTCTATGTTTTTAAATTATCATAATATTTGTAAGTAGTAGGCTATATTTATAGTCTGTTAGTGTGAGATTCTTTTAATGAGAATATCACTTCAATGAAATTGAATGAATTAGCTACATGTTGGATTAATTAGTTGCTTAATTGGTGTACTATGATAATACAAAAGTAGATTTGTTCTTGTTTTCCAAGTTTTAATGGTCTGAGGAAGCCCGAAGGGGTGAAAGCGCTTACCAGTGCACAAATAAACTTGAGTTTTTATTTCAGTTTGGACTGTTCCTGTCTTCGATACCTGTGTTTAAGGAATTCATATGCTTTTGAGTATTTGCAGCCTTTGTTTGCTCCTTTACCACTTTCATTTTATTTTAAAACTTTGCTGCTGTTTTTTTGGTAAGGAGCCTTTACTCCCTGGTGTCATCGTTTTGTGTCTGATTCAGTTATTTATTGTCATGGTGTGCTGCCAGGGAGACATGGCTGGTTCAAGTAATAGCAATATTGAGCTGCCTTATGTTCCAGAAGGGCGGGCTCAACCACCAAATAATTATCAATGTTTTAATGACTTTGTGTCAGGGCAAGTGAATCGCCTCCTTCTGTTTGATGTCATGGATAACATCACGAGTGGTTCAGTAGCTCTGGAGGGCACAGCAGGACTAGGTGAAGCCATTACACATATAGAAATGAACTTCTTGAAGCTTAAATGGCTGCAAATACAATGGCAGCATTTTGAGGTGTGTTTGGCATGGAAAATAGTGCCGAGACAACTGAGAAGTTTAAGGATGCCTACGACAGGCATGATGTATCCAGAGCTGCTTTACAAATGGCAGCAACTTAACTTGGAGGTGAGTCTCCATTATATGGCCCTATTAAATGAGTTTTTTCAGCCTGAATAGAAGCGTTTACAGGATGACATTAAGTGTCAGCAAAACTCTCTCTATTTGAAGTATCCTGGTGCTTCTGTGGATAGTGCCATGGAGAGGGCTCTTGATAATGTTTTTGTGTATGAAAAGAGACTTTTTGAACAGAAAAAGAATAAGATACATAGAGACACTGTCGATTTCAGGAACGGACATGTCTTTACTTGGCCAAGGAATGAGCCAAGTAGGGTGACTGGACAGGGGAGGGATAATACCCCTGTAAACAGGGTGACCTTGCCCAACAACAGAGAGGCACTGAGTTTGAATGTGCCTGGAACTGTGGATAATGTACATAAAGTTAATGATGTTTCTAGTGATGTTTTTAATGAGGAAAATGTAGTTAATAGTGATGAACATAATGTTTATAATGCTGACAATATTATTAATGTGAAATTAACAACAAATTATATCAGCAATATGGATGGCTGTACACAGGGTGATGGGGATGGTGTATCAGGGAGTCAGACTGTCAATGTTGATAGGCCTGAGACCTCTGTAGTAAATGTGGAACCTGGACCTGTAGTTCGCAGCAAAGTTAGTACTGCCTATAAGTCTGTAGCCACTGGCTCTAAAGGACCAAGCCCTTTCCCCATCAACGATTAATGGAGGGGAGGGAAGACCAGGTCCATGAGCAGAGGGAGGCAAAAACGCAAAGTGTCAGGGGAGGAAAACACACAGGCCCCATGCTATAGAAGATGTGGGAGCATGTGAATCCACATTAGTATGGAATTTATCTCAGAAGGTTTTGGATAAGGATGAGTTAGATCTCTTGGATAAAGGACTCTCCTTTATACCCTCGACTTAGAGTGACATAACAGATAATGTTATGGATGTTAAATTATTCAGTAGGAATGTACAACTTGGGTTAGAGTTTAATATTGCCCCATCAGAGGAACTTAGATTTTGTAAACCCAGTATGCACTATCCTAACCTACACCCCCTATTGGATGCCTTTACCAAACTGGTTGAAGAGGACTTACACCAGATGGAACTTAATAGAAAGTTCATGAAGAGAAGGGGGAACCTATCTGTTATACATAGGACTGCCTTGAATCTACTTAAATGTGATGATGCCATTAGAATCAGACCAGCCAACAAAGGCGGACTGATAGTGGTAATGAACATGTTGGATTATGACAATAGTATGGTATCTGTGTTAAATGATGAGAAGTTCTATGGTATACTTTCTATGGGGGAAGTGGAGGTTTTGGTGTTCAGGTTCTATGACATGCTAGATGATCTTTTGAAATGCAATGTGATTATATTTGAGTGGCATAAATTTCTGAAGGTAGACTGTCCACTTATACCAGTCATACAGGACCTCCCCAAGGTTCATAAGGACCCCCACCATCCACCAATGAGACCCATAGTGGTAGGGAGGGACTGGGTGACAGAACCCATGTCCTTGTACCTGGAGAAGTTCCTAAGACCAGTTGTGGATAAGATTCCACATGTTCAAAGAGACACAAAACAGTTTCTTATTGAATTATATGAAAAAACACGGTTACTGTCTGTAGATTCTTAGTATGTGTTTGTGACCTTACATGTGCAATCACTGTTTACCATGATTTCAAATGAAGATGGCATTAGCTGTATACACCGTTCATTGGCAAGGTACACTGAAAACAGTGACAAGTTTATAGATCTTGTATGTTCACTTTTAGAAGCTGTCCTTGAAAACAACATTTTTATGTTTGGTGAACAGGTCTACATTCAGCGAGATGGCATAGCTATGGGCACGTCCTGTACCAATAGCCTACACCAACATGGTTATGGCCACTTGGGAGAGAAAGAAACTTTTCCCTTTAAACAGCTTCCAGAATTACATTTGTTTTTACAAACGGTTTGTGGATGACCTGTTTTTATTATGGACAGGAGGAGAGGAACGACTTGTAGAGTTCCTAGATGAGATAAATGGGCTCACCAATTATTTGACGTTTACCATGGTCACTTCAGACACTTATATAGCATTCTTGGATATCTTTGTGGAGAAGTTTGGGGATGGACCCCTGAATACTGGTGTTTATAGGAAACCATGCCACAACAATACACTTCTGCATAGGACGAGTATGCACCCTAGGTATATGTTCAAGAATGTTATCAAAGGTCAGGTTATGAGAGCTTCCAGGCTCAACCCCACTGATGGGGGATTTCAGAATGAGTTGAAGGGATTGCAAGACAGGCTGTTGGCTAGATCCTATAATGTGGATGAAGTATGTGAGGGTTTTGAAGGAGTTGAGGCATTGAGGGGTAGTAGTGCCTGCCCTTATTTTTCATCAAATGGCCTTGGTACGAACCCAGTTGAGAAACCTTCATGTCCAGAAGTCAGGGTTCCCATGTTCTATACACAGGATACCAATGATAGCAAATACATCATTGTTAAGAACTGGGGTGTATTGACAATGGATCCAACCATTAAGGAGTTGGTAGGTGACCATCCTACTTTTATGTATAAAAGTAAGAATAATTTAAAGAGACTTCTATGCTACTCAAGCGCTAGTAGTGGTCTTGGTGCTATTGATTCACAGTGTACCAGTCGCTGTGGTAGATGCAATTTTTGTGATTACATTGATAACAGCGTGATGTTTGTACATCCAGCCATGAAGCATGAGTTCAAATTTAGAGTTAGTGCAGATTGTTTGACAGAACATGTTGTTTATTTGGCAAGCTGTATAATGAGCCCTGCATATTAAGTTGGGAAGACTGACAGAAAGTTAAGGGACGTAATAAGTGAACATGTCTACCAGATTCATATGGCCTCAGATACCAATGCACTTTCCAAACATGTTCAAGAGTGTGGCCATAAACATAGTTTTCAGTTTATGGTGATCCAGATTATTAGTCCCAGTAGTCGAGGAGAGGACCTTAGAAACTTTACTGAAAGATGTGAGCTTAACTGGATTATTAGACTTAGGGCCAACAACCCCCCTGGCCTGAATGATAAGGTACCTCTGAAACCTGTGTTAAAAGCATGCAGGCTTATAGCCAAGTAGCTGTTAGAGTAATGCCTCTGTGCTGACACATGCATATAATTTTTCATCATGAGAATTAATGTGTGCAGTTTGTTTGCATGCATCATATATTCCTCATTGTCGAACATATTTTTATAAGCATCTTTTGTGTTACTTTATATTTTGAAAGAGCACAGTTCCATTGTATGTTGTTTGGGTTCTATTTTTATTTATATTCAACAATTTTATTATGAATAATTTATTTTAAACTATGTAGTTATTGTATTCTATGTTTTTAAATTATCATGTATTTGTAAGTAGTTGGCTATATTTATAGTCTGTTAGTGTGAGATTCTTTTAATGAGAATATCACTTCAATGAAATTGAATGAATTAGCTAAATGTTGGATTAATTAGTTGTTTAATTGGTGTACTATGAAAATATAAAAGTAGATTTGTTCTTGTTTTCCAAGTTTTAATGGTCTGAGGAATTCTGAAGGGGTGAAAGTGCTTACCAGTGCACAAATAAACTTGAGTTTTTATTTCAGTTTGGACTGTTCCTGTCTTCGATACCTGTGTGTAAGGAATTCATATGCTTTTGAGTATTTGCAGCCTTTATTTGCTCCTTTATCAATTTCATTTTATTTTAAAAAAATGTATGTTCATTAATACAACAGATTTATGAAAAGCATTATAGAGACCAAGAAATCTTGAGCCGTTTGGAAAAAGTAGTAACTGGGGAAGTGTAAAATTTTAAAGAACAAAATTTAGAGACTTTTGAAAGGTATAAAAATAAATATGAACATGAGAAAGAAAGAGAGAGATCTGATATGGTGCAATATTTATGCAAAGGAGAAAGCCTAATTAATCAACACAAAAAGGCAGTCCCAAAGATATTTGAAGAGAAATACAGGCAAAGGCATCCAGATATGGAAAATTTCACAGAAAAAATAAGATCACAAAAAGGGAATGTAGAACCAAAGATTAGTAAAGCAGACATTAAAAAATAGAAGTTGAAGTTATGGAATACTTGTGAAGTGAAGGATTTATTATAGAAAGTCTAAGGCAGTTTATATCACAAGATGTTGGAATGAGTACCCAAAGTAAGGACAAACAGGAGGAGCACGAAACATCTAAAGAAGAAATATGGACCTGGGAAAGAAAAAGAAATTTAGTATGTAGCAATGTCTATGCAAAGGAGAAAGCAAAACTAATTAATGCAAAAAGAGCAGCACCAAAGGTATTTGGAGAGAAATACAGGCAAAGGCATCCAGATATGGCAAATTTTACAATACAAAAAATAAGAAATCCAAGTAGAAAAGAGAATTAGTGATGAAGAAGTTAAAGAAATAGACACTAAGGTTGTGGATTATCTGTGAAGTGAAGGATTTAGTGCAGAAAATTTAACTCAGATAACATCACAGCAGGATAGAGCAATGAATCCCCAAATTAAGGAGAAAGCAGTAGAGCAGGAAACATCTGATCAGTTGCTGTATGAAGATACTTTGAAGCCTTCCATAGGAAACCAGTATAAATGTTCAGTTGGAGTTTCACAGCAAAGGGAGGAACAGGAAATTGTGACAACTCTGAAGCAGTCAATGTTGTGGAGTGATAAGCCAGTGAGTTCTGTTACGTTACACATTACCTTGAAAATGAAAACAAATACAGTTCTTTCTCTCTTTCAGTGGTATTTATTAACTACAGTACACACATGTGGGAGCCTCATGGAAAGCACCAGGGAGACTCCCAGAACAAAGGAATACACAAGCTTATATACTGGTGATATTGCTGACAGTACAAAAAATATAAAATGAACCAATTAGATCATTATACAGGGCAATTAACCAATTAAAGGTTTACCCGTAAACATGAGGCAATTCACATCATCATATCTCTAGGCAGAAAAAGAAAATCGGATACACTTCCATAAAAGGCACATTTCCTGCTTTCAAGCAGACTCTTGTTTTTAGTATTTTTCCGTTGCTCATAGTTCATTCAAAGTTCACAGTACACAGTACATCTTAATACATGCAGACTGTCACATACTCAATTCCCTCAAACACATGCTTTGGCTGTTCATATTCTACAATCCCCCATTTGATGATGTGTAAGCATCACCATTTAAACTATCATACATTTGCCCCAGATCTAACATAACCATGCTACTGGTCTTTTCATCATTAGAAAACATAGTCAATTCATCGTCTACATTCATAGCTGCAGGCATATAAAACTTAGGCACTTTCTTCACAGTTTTTGAGACATTAATTTCAAGATCAGTGCTTTGATTAGAAATAAGACAAGAAAAGCAACAATTGCTAATACTGCAATTAATAAAATCAACTTCAACAGTCCACCTCCCCAGCCTGAGAACAGGTTGGTTAACCATGCCCATGTTGAACTATCAGTCACTAGTTCTAAGGCAGAAAATGTAGCATTGCTTAATATTTCAAGCAATTTAGATAGCTTTATCAGTTCCCAAATTGATTTCACTGCTCCGTATGACGGAATTATACCAGCCCATGATATGACGTCATCACCCAAGTCCATACAGGACAGTCCTTTGGTGCCAGCATGAGCTAAATCATGGTGATAGATCCATGAAGCATCAACTTGACCTACTGGATTGGCGGGCTTCTTGACCTCTCAAATGTTCCGAATCTTTCCTTTAGGTAATGCAGACACATGTCGAATAGCTGGGACTAGGTAGCCCAGGAAGCAGCTGCCAGACCAGTTTCCTGGTAGCCATTTATATGCTTTTCTTCGGCACACAAAATAACAATTTTCTACTTTAATGGTGATGTTGATAGACTCGAGGCGATCCCCGGCATCCTGCAGTCCTTGGAATATTTTCCAATAGTCAGTTTCTATTTTCTGAGAAAAGTTAGCTATAGAATTTTAACAAGTTTTTTTATAGGTGAGAAATCTGTTACACAACCCGAATTGTCTGCAGTGCAGTTATATACCACTGTTTTGTTACAATGGCTCCACCCTACTCTAGTTTTACCAAGTTTTTGAAAACACACAGTTCCGTTTTGGCAGAGGGACAACTGTAATGCTATCTTGTCCTTTGAAATAACATTTGATGTATCGTAGATCAGATTCATCCAGGTTTCATTAGCCCCTAAAGGGACTATATTTAGCATCAATCCCCCATGAACAGTAGGGATAGCAGTACAAATCCAGCAGTCCGAGACATTAACGGATGACGCATAAGCGTATTTAATAGCTTGGTAGGTGTTGAAAAGTGGATGCCATGTAGCTCGTTTGGCATGAAGCGTAGTTGGAGCAGGAAATAAAAATGGCCACAGTAAAAATAACAAAACGACAAGAATAACCACCAAAATAGCTGTGCAGTACTTTTGCTGAAATGGTGGTTGCGCTTGTATTGTTTCTGGAGGGTGAGGTTGTCCAAATGGATAAACATCAGGCATTGTCAGGTGCTGGTACAGTATGGCTTCGAGTATGAGTAGCAATAGGTGGAGAATCAGGAGTTGCAAAAGGTAGAGGCTGTTGATCTTCAGATGGGATGACTTTCTTGATGTGCGATATGTGAATCCATGTGGGTGAGCCTTGTAGTCGCACCACTGATGATGTCGTCAGTAGAACCAGGAAGGGCCCCTTCCAGCGTGGCTGAAGCGCTGTTTTTCGAGAGAATGACTTGATGTACACCCAATCTCCTGGTTGTAGTGCGGAGGACAAGAAAGGATCAGGGATATGTTGAACCGCTGCTACCTGGTGGTGATGAAACTGTAAAAAAGAGACAAGAGAAGTGCAATATACAAGGATATCATGATCAAATGCATCATACTCAGAAAAGGGTGGTGGTGGAGTCATGGGCATATGCATAGGGTGGCCCATGAGGATTTCATGAGGAGAAAGACCTTTAGTAGGATGTACTTGCGCTCTCATAGAGAGTAGGGCTAGAGGTAGGGCCTGTACCCAAGTGAGGCCCGTTTCAGTAGTAATTTTAGCCAGTCTAGTTTTCAGTGTCTGTTTCATGCATTCAGTAATACCTGATGCCTGTGGTCTATATGGACAATGAATTTTTAAAGTGATGCCTAGCATTTTACACAGTGAATCAATCAACTGAGCAGTAAAATGTGTTCCACGGTCCGAATATATTTGACAGGGAACACCAAAACGAGGTATCAATTCATAACAAAGTTTCTTAGCAACTGAAATAGCATCATTTGTTACACATGGTAGGCTTCTAACTACCCAGAAAAAACATCAACAACATTTAAAACATATTTGAAATGAGTACAAGGTGGAAGTTCAATAAAATCCCATTGCAGAGCGCAAAATGGTCCCAATGGTTTTGGCAGTGGTTGTGCGGGAGCCATAGTGCCTTTTGAAATATTATACTGTAAACAAATGGAGCACGTGCTCAAAAAATGCTGTACAGAAGCAGAAAGTTCTGGGGCAAACCAATCCTTTTGGATTTGTTTTATTAACGCTTGTACCCCGACATGGGCTGGCAACTGATACGCTTTAATAAGAGAATTTAACATGGACATTGGGCAGACCAATCTGCCATCTGGATGTTGCCAAATGAGATCAGAGCATTTAAAACAACCTTGAGCCAGCCATGTTCTCCTTTCTGATTCTGGGACTTCATCCTGTAAAGCTTTTAACACTGTGGTATCAAAAGTAACCATTGGTTGCAGAGGCTGTAAAAAATGTCCCTGAACAGTTTGCGAGAGAGCAGCCTGTTTAGCAGCCCAGTCAGCTAAATTATTGCCCTTAGTTTCAAAAGAGTCATTAGATTGATGGGCTGCACATTTAACAACAGCAAGTTCAGAAGGTAACAATAAGTCTTGTAGCAAGTTATTGATATAAAAATGTTTTTTAATGGGTGCCCCGGAAGATGTTAAAAACCCTTGTTCCTTCCACAATATACCAAAATCATGAACAACACCATAGGCATAACGGGAGTCAGTATATATAGTAACAGACTTGTCCTTAGCTATTTTGCATGCATTCGATAATGCCACTAGTTCTGCAACCTGCGCGGAAGTGCCTGAGGGTAATCGTGCTGACCTTAAAACTTCAGTCGGAGTACAGACTGACCAAGCAGCTTGGAATTCACCAGAGTTTGTTCGTAAGCAGGATCCATCAACAAAAAGAACTAAATCAGGATTTTGCAAAGGAATGTCATATAAATGTAACCTAGGAGAAAGAACAGAGTTAACTACAAGCACACAATCATGTGGTTTGCCCTCATCCGAAGTTGGTATTAAAGAGGCAGGGTTCAGTGGTGGGCAGCGTATGACTTGCAGGGCAGGATTATTTATTAAACTTAGTTCATACTTAGTAAGGCGTGCATTTGAAAGATACTGTGTTTTTGTTTTTAGAAGTAGCGCTTGAACAGCATTTGGGACTGCTAATATAGTATCATGTCCCAAGGTTAGTGGGGCTGACATATCGACCAAAATAGCGGCAGCTGCCACAGCCCGTAAGCAAGCCAGGTAACCAGAGGCAATCGGATCTAGCTTCTAGCTGAGTGCTATAGTAAGCAATAGGTCGGTAGCCTCCAGTGCGTTGCTGGGCTAGGAGACCCAAGGCAGTCTTGTTTCGCTCACAGCAAAAGAAAACAAAAGGTTTGGAATAATCTGGCAACCCTAAGGCAGGAGGATTTACCAAGGCTGTTTTGATAGCCTGAAAAGCCTCATCGTGTTGTGACGTCCAGGGTAAAGGTTCCGTAATATCCTTTTTTAGGAGTTGTAACAGGGGGGCCAAAATTTCCGAAAAATTAGGCACCCACTGTCTACAGTATCCTGCTAGGCCAAGGAATCCTCAAAGCTGCCTCTGGGATACAGGGCGTGGGGCACTTTGAATAGAAGTTATACGATTTGGGAGTATTTGACGAGAACCCATTGCAATAATATGTCCCAAATACTGCACCTTTTCCTGACAGAATTGTAATTTTGATCCATTTACTTTAAACCCTCGTGTAGCTAAAAAGTTTAACACTAGAAGGGAATCTTCCGTACATGAGTTACTGTCTGGTGAAGCTATAAGAATATCGTCCACATATTGGACTAGAACTGAACGTGATGGTAGTTGCAGATCCTGTAACTGTCTATGCATCTCTCTAGAAAATAAGGTTGGGGATTCTACATATCCCTGGGGCAATCGAGTCCAAGTATACTGCTGACCTTTGTAGGTAAATGCAAACAAATACTGACTGTCGGGATGTACTGTAATAGAGAAAAAAGCTGATGAAATCTATTACTGTAAAACATTTTGGAGTGGGTGGGATACAGCTCAAAATAGTAGCTGGGATTGGTACAATTGGGAAAACAGGCAAAACAGCTTTGTTAACTTCCCGCAAGTCCTGCACAAATCTGTAAGCTTGTTTACTAGGTTTTTTCACTGGTAATATTGGGGTGTTACATGGGCTTGTGATGGGTACTATGATCCCTTGCTGTTCCAATGCAGAAATAACGGGGGCAATACCAGATATAGCCTCAGCTGTCAAAGAGTACTGTGGTACTTGTGGCAACTTTGCTCCTGGTTTTAGGGTTATTTTTACAGGAGTAGCTGAGGTCAAAAACCCTACATCATTGTCATGAGTAGTCCACAGGTGAGAGGGTAGGGAATGTAAATACTCATTTCTGTTAGAATCTGAATGAATACACATCATCTGTAAAGTGATAGTGTCATCTAAGGCTGCCAGGGTACTATTCTGTTGGTCTGAAGGTACTTGGAGATAAATGGGTTTGAGGCGGTTAGGCAATGTATAGTCGATACTATCACTGTAATAGTGCCACCTACCCCCAGTTGGTCGAAAATTAAATCAGTCATACAGAAAGAGGATGAGCCTTTAGACGAATACTTAAATTGACTCACTGAAGCCTTTGAGGCATATTCTGGGTACCCAGAGCCCACCGAAGGACAGCCTGCTTTCCCAACTGAGGCCTTCACCCTCTGTTGTGGAGCTCACTGCTACGTCTTGAATCTGTGAAGGCTGATATTGTGGTGGAGGAGCTGTAGGGGGTGGGGGGAACCATGGGTTATCATCCTCAGATGATTCAGCTATTTGTAATTTACTTAATTCCTTTACAGGATATAATACCTTAAAGGGTGGTTCCCTTAAGCGTTTACCGTCTGCTACATCTAGATTACTCGCAGTATGTCGCAGTTCCTTTATCTGCTCTTTTAGTTTTTGTTGATTGTCCTTAAGACTACTGACGACCGAGTCCTTTTCCCTTTCTTTAGCCTCACACATCCAATCATTAAAAGCTGCCCAGCACAACCCTGGTATTTTTCCTTTCTTTTTTAATTTCTTTCACAAGTTAGTCAAAATATCTTTATTAAAACTACAATTTTCGGGAAAAGCAAGGTCACCGTCATTTTTAGTAAGGGCGATCCACTGATTTAAAAACATGCAACTGTCCCGGGACACATGGTAAAATATATAACCAGCTGGTGTACCTCTTTCTGGCTCATTTATTTTTCCCGCACTCACTCCCATTTTCACTCAAATAGAGCTATACTTGTGTAATACAGGTTTAGCTAAGGCGTTATATAAACGTCTTGTTACCCCACTAACATACCTCCTTTCATACGTATGTCGCCAGTATTTTCGTATTAACCCACACTCATGCTGCGCATTCAATAGCAGAAAAGAAATGCATGCCACTTACCTCAAAACAACTGAATGAGAGAAATCATAGCATTTTCTGCATAAAAAAAATTATTTGCAAATCTTTAAAGCAGACAGGTGCAGAAAAATGAAAGAAACACTGCAGAAACAGAAAAGTCTCTTATGGGCCCTTTTGTTAGCAGTATTTCGTTCAGTTCCTGACTGCTGCAGCTTGTTCTTAATTCAGATCTGAGTAAACGGCACCAATTGTTACGTTACACATTACCTTGAAAATGAAAACAAATACAGTTCTTTCTCTCTTTCAGTGGTATTTATTAACTACAGTACACATGTGTGGGAGCCTCATGGAAAGCACCAGGGAGACTCACAGAACAAAGGAATACACAAGCTTATATACTGGTGATATTGCTGACAGTACAAAAAATATAAAATGAACCAATTAGATCATTATACAGGGCAATTAACCAATTAAAGGTTTACCCGTAAACATGAGGCAATTCACATCATCATATCTCTAGGCAGAAAAAGAAAATCGGATACACTTCCATAAAAGGCACATTTCCTGCTTTCAAGCAGACTCTTGTTTTTAGTATTTTTCCATTGCTCATAGTTCATTCAAAGTTCACAGTACACAGTACATCTTAATACATGCAGACTGTCACATACTCAGTTCCCTCAAACACATGCTTTGGCTGTTCATATTCTATAGTTCCCATATGAAAGAGCAATAGATGAGACAGGATGAAACTGAAGAGAATGTAGCACAGGAAGATGCTCTGGAACTTTCTATGGAAGGCCTGCAAGAAATGGAGAACAAAGAATGTGCCCTCAGCTTAGAAAAAAATAATCTAAGAGAAGAGATGCTTGATTTAATAGAGATGGACAGACATATTAAGATCAATGACAGAAATAGACTACAGAAAATTAATAAAATAGAAGTTTGATAAAACAAATGAACACAGTAATTAGGACTATCCATAGAGATTCACACAATATAACAGAAGGAAATAGGCTATATTACTGGGCAGCTAGATTAATAACATATAAAGTCTTACTACAGAAATACAGGGTAGTAAGTGAAAGGAAATGGAGAAATATGCAGAAACATAGATGTGATAAAAGCAATGTGCAGTATCAGAACAGATCAGGATCTATCATGCACTATCGCAAACAATAAACTAAAAATATCAGCACAAGCAGACAAACTTAGAAGATATGCAGATAAATGTAAAGGAAAAGTACAAAATAAGCAATTTGTTGATGACCAAAAGGTTTTATAGAGAATTGGGAAACAAGGTAACAGGAATTGAAATGCCAACAAAAAAGAAGAAATAAATACATTTTGGAGAAATATCTATGAAGATCCTGTGGAACATAACAAAGATGCTAAATGAATAGAAAAGGTAAAAGAAAGAATAAGAAGTTCAAATGTACAGAGTATGAAATGGGATGAAGTAACTGCCAGAGATTGAAACAAAGTTAAGAAACTCTCCTAATTGGAAAACCCCAGGCACAGATGCAGTACCTAACTTCTGGCTAAAAGTATTAACATCTTTACATGAAGATTTAGCAATGAGTAAGAACTGTTTACATGCACACCCGGAACAGCCACCAGCTTGGTTAACAACAGGAAAAACAATACTCTTATTTAACAGCGAACCTGCAAGCTATCCTAAAAACTATAGACCAATAACTTGCCTTCTGACGACTTGTAAATTATGCACTGGAATTGATGCCGACAGAGTTTATAGTCATTTAGAAGAAAACTCAATCATGGCTATAGAAAAAAAGGGTAATAAAAGAAAGTCATATGGAAGAAAGGATCATTTGTTGTTTAATAATAATGGTGAACTGTTAAAAGGGGAAGAATTTAAGTATGGCATGGACACTATAAAAAATCATTTGACAGTATCCCATATTCATGGATAAAATAGTGCTTAAAAATGTATAAGATACATCCTACACTGATTGATTACATTACAGCGACCGTGGAACAGTGGCAAACCACTTTGAAGTTGTCATGATAAGGGAAAATTATTATTCCAGGGATAATTCAAAGGGGAATATTCCAGGGTGACTCTCTTTCAACCAAGACGCTGTCTTCCAAAAAAAGGAAGCCAATCTGGTGGTCCCCTGACATAAACAAACTGTACAACAGAAGGAAGAAACTGTTGCAAAAGAGAGTAAAATCCCATGAGTGGATGAGCTCCCTGGTCAGCCACAGTAAGAAGCTGAGATCCCTTATAAGATTCTCCAAAGCTAGCTATGAAAACAAAATCGCCACTAAATCCAAGGACAACCACAAAGCATTTTATAACTATGTCAAGAATCTAGATGGCAACACCCAGATCTGCTCTGAGTTACAGCACAAAGGCACGAAAATTACAGAACCAACTGATATTGCCAACATCCTGGCAGATAGGTTCAGTGCTAACTTTACCCCCCCTCTCACCCCATAAAGGGCCCATACCTATACAGGAAGAATGCAGAGTCCCTGTAATCACAACTACGCAGGTAAAAGATGCACTCTCTAAAGCCAAAAACACAGCATCCATGGGACTGGACAACATCCCAGGCTGCGTTTTACACGAACTTCAGAACGAACTGGCTCCCCACTTAAGCACCATGTTCAATAATAGCCTCGCATCAGGCTTTGTGCCCACTGAATGGCACACAGCAACAGTTATCCCAGTCCACAAAGGGGGAGCCACCACTGATCCTGGGAACTATCGATCTATTAGCCTGATGAGCCTGGTCTGCAAGGCCATGGAACGTATCATCATGGAACTCATAAACAAAGACATTAGTGACCTCCAAACTCTGGATCTCACCCAGTTCAGGTTTGTGAAAGGCAGATCATGCCTCCTGAACCTGATTGACTTCTTTGAGGCAGTCACCAAAGCCGTGGATGAGGGTAAGGTGGTTCACACAGCCTATCTTGACCTCGCCAAGGCTTTCGACACCATCCCCCATTGTGGAATTATAGCTAAACTCAATAAACTAGGTATAAATCCCTACATCACAAGATGGGTTTCCCACTGGCTCACTGACAGAACCCACACTGTAAAAGTTGCAGACTCCAAATCTGACCTCAAAGCAGTGACAAATGGAGTACCACAGGGTTCCGTCCTGGGACCTCTCCTGTTTGGTATCTATTTCTGTTTGGTATCTATTTCTCTGAAATACAGGCTAACAAAGTTCACAGATGACTGCAAACTAGGAGCCATAGTCAAGTCCCCAAATGATGTGGACATCCTACAGAAGGGCCTCAGTGAGATAGATGCCTGGTGTCAGAGCCATGGCCTCAAGCTCAATGCCAAAAAGTGCAGTGTCATCCCCTTTGGTAAAAACTCTGTACCCATGAACTACCACATAAGCAGCAATCTACTTAACACCGAATACGTGATAAGAGATCTTGGGACCCAGGTGGACAGTAGTCTCTCCTTTGATAGTCACATCGCCACAGTAGTCAGGAAGTCCTTGTACGTGGCACACCTCATCATAAAAGGGTTCTCATCCAGGAAAAAAGAGGTCATTGTTCCCCTCTACTCGTCACTCATTAGACCCATTATAGAGTACAGCGCCCCTTTTGGAATGTACCTCACAAGACATCTGCAGCAGCTGGAAAGGCCACAGAAGTACCTCACAAAGAGGATTACTGGCCTCAAACAAATGCCCTACACTGACCACCTCAAAAAACTCCAGCTTTACTCCATAGCATATCACCTACTCCGAGGTGATCTCTGCCTAACATATAAAGCTTTGTCAAACCCAGAGCTGTTGGACATGCTACACCTAAAGAAATCCCAATCCCTCCGAGCTACACACTCTAGGGACCTAAACCTTGTCACCACAATAAACAGGACATGCTGGAGGGATAGATTCCTGTCCCAGAGACTTCCTACACTCTGGAACAAGCTACCCATCTATGTCAAGCAAAGTTCTTCATTAGCACTCTTCAAGAAAAATCTTGATGAGTGGATGGGAAATAGGAAATACACCCCGGGGATCACTTCTGTGGGTCTGCTGGACAGTGGCACAGGAAAATAACTTTCTTGGGTGGCGTAAGCTATGGAACCTTACTGGCTAGGCTTATGTATGCTATTGGGCTGATAGCCTAGTACCTACCTATGAACCTATGAACCTATGAACCTCTTCTCTTTTGTCTTGCCCTTAACATATTAAGCTGTCTGCTTTACAGATTAGGTTTTGGCTACAATTTGGCTCCCAGAAAACAACGAAATGTAAAGACGTCTCATCTTTTTGTAGATGATTTAAAATTGTATAGTTCATCATATGAGGAACTGAAAGCACAACTGCAAGTGGTCAAAACAGTTTCAGATGATATAAGAATGTCATGGTCTTGATAAATGTGCAAAAGCAACCTTTAAACCAGGAAAGCTTGTTTAAAGGTTGCTTAAACCAGGAAAG
This sequence comes from Protopterus annectens, assembly GCF_019279795.1. Classification (NCBI taxonomy): domain Eukaryota; kingdom Metazoa; phylum Chordata; order Ceratodontiformes; family Protopteridae; genus Protopterus; species Protopterus annectens. The sequence continues at coordinate 129,156,512 of NC_056734.1, forward strand.
CTGCAGCAGTAAGAAAAACATCAGTTTGGAACAGGGGTGTGATATAAAAGAACTTGAGCAAGACCCAGAGGTATAAAGCTTGGCTTGAGATGATTGTCATTGTTGAAGTGACACCCTGCCTCCATGTGAAAAATGGGAAAAAGGGGTTGAGGATGGATGGATGGATGAAGGATCAATGATAAAACATGAGCAAATATAAATAAAACTTAGTAAGGAGTATTTTAGAATACTTACATTAATATCAAAAACAGCACTGACATCTAGGAATAAAGTTCAAGCCATAAACCAATTTGTTCTTCCTGACTTAACTTACAGTTTTGGAGTGATTGACTGGTTGCAAAAGGTGTTAGATAGGTTAGACAGGAAAACAAGAAGGATCTTTTATGCTCATCAAATGATTTATAAAAATTGATGTATACCAAGAGTATATATTCCCCGTTTTGAAGGAGGTATGGGCCTCCTCAAAATTGATTATATGTATAGATCTGCAATTGTGGGACTGCATATATATCTGCTGACATCAAAAGACCCAAACATAGTGAAAGCTTTGAAACATGAGGAGAATAAATCTAAGATAACATCCCTGCTTAGTTTAGCAGAAGCATATCAGCATCAAGTGGGAATTTAAGTCAAACCAGAAGGAGATAAAAAGCAGGCAGCAGCTGAATGTGTCAAAAAACACAAGAAAGAATATAAGGTGAAGGATCAGATGAGAAGCCAAGAAATGTGGAGAATGCATAAATATAGTTGCAAGTATAGAAAACTCTTGGAGCAACCTCATGTTGATCAGAGTCAAATGCAGGAATGGTTAAGGTGGGATGAATTTAAACCAAAAGACAAAAGGTTAATATTGGCGGCCCAAGATAGTGGACTATGTACATGTTGGTTTACAAAGTCCATTGAACATGTTGGTGAAACAGACAAATGTAAATGTTATAAAACAGAATTGGAAACATTCGCACATATTGTTGCTGGTTGTTATATACTAATAGCAGAAGTACTGTATAGTGAAAGACATAATAATGTGGCAAGACTGTTGCACTGACCGAAACACCTAGAGCCATATTTTACACCATCGAGTGGCTAGCCTTGCCACAGCGCACAGTCTGTGATCTCCTATCTTGAGGATACTGCGCACCACAGTAGATGCCCAAAGTGGTTGGTCTGTACAAGTCTTCCCCCTATAGGGCACCATGTGGAGTCTGTGCTGCTGCCCGCAGCTCCATTCATTGGTGAGTTTGAGATAGAAACATGTTTTTCGGACATGGGAGAAACCCCACGGAGACACAGGGAGAAAATGCGAACTCCAAACAGGCATTGGTCAGAGGTCAGGATCAAACCTTGTACCTTGTGCATAGAAGGCGAAGACCTTAACCACTAAGCCATCTGATGGTTAGTGGTGTGAGAATGGAATGCACATCTGAAGGCACATGGGAGGAACCTTAGTATAGATAAGATGGTGGTAATGGCAGCAAATTGGGAAAATCAGAAGAAGCTGAGAATAGAGATGGAAGGAAAGATAGTGGAACAGGTAAACTGCTTCACGTTTCTGGGAGGGGTAGTTGAGGAAAAGGGTAGTCTGAATAAAAAGGTCAAAGCTAGAATCAGAGGGGCTGCAGCCAACTGACATAGAGTATCAGGTGTAGTCTATGACAGAAGAATGCCAAAGAAGCTGAAAAGTAAGATGTACAAGACAGTGGTGCGACCAGTACTACTGTATGGTACAGGAACCTGGGCAATAAAGGCAAAACAGTTGAAGAAGCTAGAGGTGATGGAAATGACATGCCGAAGAAAGGTGGCAAAATGCACACTGTGGGACAGACAAAGAAATGAGGACATAAGAGCAGAAGCCAAAGTACCTCCAGTTGCTGGAAAGATCAAAGATAATCAGAAGACAATCTGGTGAGGAAGATTTGGGACAGACAGGAGGAAGGTAAGAGGAAGCGAGGACATCCGGCAAAGAGATGGATGGATTGTGTGAAAGATCTGCAGCAGTCAGGCATAAGTATTGAAGAAGGCAGGAGTGTGGCACTGAATCAAGAGAGTTGGCAACAGTAAACATGATATCCTGACCCCATGTAGAAAAATGGGAAAAAGGGGGCTGATGATGATGATGATGATGATGATGACTGTTGCACTGGGGATTGTGCAAACATTATAATACTGAAGCAGCTGAAAAACACTGGAAACATGAGCCACAAAGCATTATAGAAAATGATGAAGTTTATTTTATTTTATTTTACATTTGTTTACTGGGAAAGTCCAAATGTATCCAAGTCCTTTTTCAGCAGAGGCCCAGGGAGAAAAGCTCCACATAAAATGTAAAAATTTAACAATGATTCAAATACAATATATATGACATACATGGTTGTAGACAGTAGACAAATATACAAGTGTACAGGTATAGTTAACATGGAATTAGATATCCATTGTATTAAAAAGTATGATAATGAGACTAAATCATTATAGAAGCAGTAAAAGTACAAGCTGTTTAATCAGGAGCTATACATGGACATATCCATTTGTTGGATAGGTGGGTTTTTAGTATTACTTTGAAATGAGCTGAGGTTGCAGTGCAGGGTATGTTGGGAGGTAATGCTTGCCAAATTTTAGCTATATAGTTGGAGTAGAGGGATTCTCCAGCCTGATTTTTGGCCATGGAAACTTTTATTAGGGATTTGTTATTGGATTGTAAAGTTCTGGCACTGGAGTATGGCTGTAGTGGGTTTTGCATGGCAGGTGTGTTTTCTTTCTGATAAAGGATTTTCTGAGCCATGGTTAGTTGGTAATAAAGCAGGAATTGGGGAAACTCAAGCCAGTTGAGCTGCTTGAGTGCTATACAGTGATGCGACCTAGAGTTTGAGTTGGTGGCAAATCTAGCAATTTTGTTATAGTATGTCTCGCGGTTTGCAAGGTCAGATTTTCTCAGGTTGGTGAGTATGGGTGCCACTTATGGCAGAGTTGAGATCAAATGGGTATGAGCCATTGTGGATTTTGTGTTGTTTGTGAGGTAAAGTTTGTTCTGTACAGTGTACCTATTTTCTGTGCACTTTTTTATGGTTTGAGATATGTGGATGTCGACTATCATGTTGCTATCTATTTCAACCCCTAGTAGTTAGTATGAACAGTGGGAGTGATGATGGTCCTATTTGTTGATTCAATATTGAAAGAGCGGAAAGGGGCAGTAGTTTTAGTTGGGTGAAACAGCATAAGTTTGGTCTTGTTGGGGTTCAGGATAATGTGAGAGTTTGTAAGCCATATTTTGACTGTTAGAAAGGACTCTTGTGTCAGTGATTGTAGTTCTTGTATGGAAGGGGCAGCGCATATTACTGTGGAGTCATCAGCATACTGAATAATGGACGCATATGGAATTGAGGTATGGAGGTTCTTTGTGAAGAAAGAGAATAGTAGGTGACCTGGTATGGAGCCCTGGGGAACACCTATGGTTACAGTAAGAAGGGTTGATAGATCTCCTTGCCAACGTACTGCTTGCTGGCATCCACTCAGTCTTGGAGCCAAGCGAGAGTAGATAGGGAAAACTTACAGATCAGTAAGGGTGGCTGGGAGCTTGTTCTGTGATATCATGTCGGAGGCTTTAGACAGGTCTAAGAAAATACAGGAAACATATTTGTGATTGTTTCTATGATGATTTATTGTGTTGTTGAAGGATAACAGGGCAGTAGTTTTATTGTGGTGTAGGTGGAAACCATGCTGTGTATGGGGTAGTAGATTATTTGTTTGCAGGTAATTTATGAGCTGTGTGTGTCGAATTCTCTCTAATATATTAGAGAGAGGGGTAAGGTAGCAATAGAGTATTTGTTAGCAAGCTCAGTAGAGTTGCCTCCTTTGTGAAGTGGAATTATGTGGACAGTCTTCCAAATGGTTGTGATTTGGTGTTCTAATATGGATCTGTTTATAAGTATTGAGACTAGGTAGGCTATTGCTTCAGCTGTAATTTTAGAAAATGTGCTGGTAGATTGTCTGCTGCTAGGATAGTGGGCTTTAGTTTTCTGAGTAATTTATTTATTGTTACAGTTGAGACGAGTTGAAGGGAGAAGGTGTTGTTGTCTTGTCTTGGACTTGGAGTATCTAGGGTTGGGGAGGGTGACTGTTTTCTAGATAAGGCTAATATGGTTTTGGTAAAGTATTTATTGAATTGGGTAGCAATATTTTGTGTATTAGGGTAGTGGTTTGGAGAGTGCTAGCTTTTCCTGGTTATAGTTGATTATTAATTGCTGAGCAGAATTTTTTAGGGTTCTTTCGGTGTTTAATTTGAATGTCAATGTAGTAATTTATTTTGTCTTGGTTCATTTGTTTCTTTGCTTTATTTCTAAACTTGCGGTACTTTTGTTTAGCAATGTTGGATTTAGTTTTGCACCATTTCTCTCAGGCTTTATCTCTTGCTATTAATATAGACCTAGTTTCTTTTTTTAGCCATGGGGCATAATTGGATTTGGCTCTTACGGTCCTGGTAGGTGCTTGAATGTTTAGGATAGAAAAGAAGGTGTTATTAGAGTGATGGACATCATCTTCCAGGGGAAGATGTTTACGTGGCAGCCAGTTGGAGTGATTTAGGGAGGTTATGAAGTTATTTTGGTTAAATTGTTTTGCATTCCTTATTTGTCGCTACATAGTTTGTTTCTTTGAGCTAGTTCTTTGTCTGATTATATAGGTTGGGAGATGATCACTCGGGCAGTCTGGAAGACAGCCAGAGTGACAGGTATGGACTGGTTTGTTTGTTAAGATCCAGTCGAATACGGATTGCTTATTAAATGATTTATTGATCCTGGTGGGGGGTTGTATGAGCTGGGTGAAACCATACAGATTGATGTGATTAGTGGGATTTTGAGAACTACATGTTTATATCACATGGGATTACCCATTACCAACAGTTCAAAAAATAGATGCGAGAAAACCAGATATAGTAGTCCAGGAAAAGAAGGCAAAAGTAGCATTGGTCATTGAAATTGCTACACTCAGTGACTACAGTGTCTTATGTACAGAGAGACACAAAGTCATAAAATACCAGGATTTGCAGGCAGAAATGAGGGCAATGTGGAAAAAGGATACCCAGGCAGTTCCAACAGTAGTAGGAGTGGGTTCCTATTAGATGAACAAAGACGCATTCTTTCGAATGCGTCTTGGTTGAACTTAAAAAGACGAAATGGCAAACAGAAACGGGATATAAGCAAATTCTTTCCCTGGGAAAGAAATCGCTTGGCCGCGTCCGTTACTTTGCCGTTTTCGTCACTGTAGTGTGATCTCAGAGTTGGTATATTTAAGTAGAGGGGGTGTGGGGTGTGTGGCAGGCGAAGTCCCCCACTTTATGTTATGTTTTAAGTGTTTTTTTTTTCCAAGCAATCGAGTTTGTAAGCTTTCGCTTACATGGGGGTTGATAAATCATCATTCACTTTTCTAAGCATTTGATGATCTAATATAGACCCATAGGAGCAACGGCTATTATAAAAAAAATTTACAATCATACGTGGATATGTTACTGATGCATGTAACTTTGTACGAATTGCAGAAGGAGTCATTACTGGGCACATTGTGGGTGCTGCAAAAAGCACCTCTGGCTAATATCTAAGATTGAAACAACACTAATTTCATGAACTTTAATCATACTTTGACTTAGAAATGGGGTCCATTCCCATCATGGTATTAGAAATCCAAAAGACTTGGAGAAATTAAAAACAGATTAAAGGGAAGAATATTTGGATGATTGTAAGCTGGGAGTCATTAGTAAATCTCCCTCTGACATATATGCACTCCAACAGGAGCTTGCATTTGTCAATAGCTGGTGTAGTAAAAATGGGCTCAAGCTCAACACTAAAAAAGTACAACATTGTTGCATTTGGTAAGTACCCATTTGCTCAGGTGTATAGCATCGCTAACACACCACTTCAAAATGAAAATGCCATGAGAAACCTGGGTAGATAGCTCCCTTATATTTGACCACCATGTTGTAACAGTGGTTATGACTCTTTTTTTTTCTTTGCCCAGCTCATAGCAAAAGGTGTTTCTTCCAGATCAAAAAAAGTCCTCAGCTCCTTTTAGTCCACACTGATTAAATGTGAGTACAACACCCCCTTTGGGATGTACCTTACTAAGTATATCAAGCAGGTTTGTAACTAAAAAGATTAGGGGCGCAAAAGACCCAAACTACCAAAAAAGACTGAAGGCTTTGTCCCTATTCACAGTTTTATATAGACTACTTAAGAGTTTCGGAGTGATCTGTGTCTTGCTTGTAGGGCTATAAGGGATCCAGTAGTCTAAGAACTCTTACACCTCAATAAACCAAACAATCCAGCTAACAATAGGGTCATAGATATAAATCTCCTCCCAAAAATAAATAAAAAAATAATAAAAATAAAAAATAAGACAAGGAGAAGGAATTTATTTTGCCATGCAGTGCCTTCCCTTTCTATATGAGGAAGACAGAGCAGAAATATTTAAGAAAAGCTATTTAATAAACATCCTAATATCACTGATAAGCAAGGTGGCACATTTTCTGACCTAGAGGTAGGTATTCTGGAGAGTAAAGTCAGAAAGCTTTGCTAATAACAAAGTTGTAGGAACTGATGGACTGGAATAGGTCAACTGACACTCTAATCCTCAAAAAGGACAGTGCTAAAGAGCACTCAAGTTCCTGGACAATTGCACTTGCTACACAAACTAGCAAGGTAGTGCTTAAGACCCTGAAAGCTAGATATCAGCAATATACAGTGTGAAAACTGCTACACATACAAGGTGTTCTTCAGAAGGGGTAGAGCCACCAAAGACCAAATTGCCAACATCCACTGGACAATAGAGAAAGCAAGGCAGTACTAGAAAAACATTTTCTTTCATTTTTTTGACTGTGTTAAAGCCTTTATCTGGACCATAACATACTGTGGCAAGTTTATAAAGAAATGTATAAACCAGCTCACATCGTTTGTCTCCAGAGGAAGCTGTATGTATACCAAGAAGCAATATTCTGAAGACAGTATTCGATTATTAATTGTTTCAAGATTTGAAAAGGCGATTGATAAGGCGGCATATTCTGACCCTACTTATTTAATTTATACAATGAATATATCACTGAAAATGCTAGATTAGATGAATGAGATATTTGAATCAACATTTCCTGAAGGAATATTAACAATCTAAATTATGCAGATGATACTACTCTGATATGAAGAGTTGAAGAGCCCACAGATAAAGGTAAAAGTAGAAAGCACAAAGCTGGTTTTCTGTTCAACATTTAAAAGGAAAGACTGTCATTTAGCCCTATCAGTTTTCCAGCCGTGAAACAAAATGACACTTTCTCTCTGAGAGGAAATATATGGCAAACTTGATAGGATACTGAAGAATAAAGCCACATTGTCGATAAAGGTTTGGTTTTCTCAGTAATAATATCACTGTGAGAGCTGGACTATAAACAAAGTTATGCACTGGAAAATCGATGCTTTTCTTCTGTGGTGTTGGAGGAGGTGTGAGACCTTCATGGACTGCAAGAAGATAAAAATCAATCAATATATAAGGAAATAAATCCAGACTGTTTACTGGAAGGACTGTTAATAAGCCTGGAACTGTAATACTGTGGCCACATAATGTGAGGGCAGGATTCACTGTAGAAGGCAATGATGCTGGGAAAGTCTGCAGGCTAAAGAAGAAGAGTGAGGCCGACACGAAGTATTACTGAAATAGGAATTTACAAGAACTTAAAGAAGTAGCAGTGGGCAGACGTGTCTGGTGTGTTAAAGTGCATAACACATATCAGTAATACAGCAGCAATAAACTGAAATAAAAACCTTTAAATAGAATAAAAGCAAATGAACTGGTGTCTCAACAATATGTCTTTGATAGGTTCTTTATGGCTCAAATACATCGCATTTCTTATAGCATATAGATATCAGTAGCACCAGTTAGAGGACACAAATTCACAGAAAATACTTCATAATTAATTTATTATTTAGTCTACTGGGTTACAAAGTTTCACATCTAAAAATAAGCCATGCTTCCTTGTACAATAAAATATCAGACACGTTGATATATATATATATATATATATATATATATATATATATTTCAATATTTATACATAAGAAAAAACTTTAATAACAAATGTTTGGAATCATATTTTTGTTTAAAATAAATGGTAATGGGACTTTCTTGTGACATATTCCTAAGGTTCCTAAGATGATCTATGATATGTTCTTGTTACAGTTTGACCTATATAAAATAGGATACAGAAACACCATTGGTATTACTACCACCTTCTGATATCAGTCAAACACATGAGAAGATCTACAGTTGTGCCTATTTCTAATACAACTAGGACTTTGATCCATGTATTTACTTGCTATAGATCTTACATCCATTATTAGCTCTTTGGAATACTATTGTATGTACTAACCTATCCCCAATGCTTGATGAGATCCTGTATGAAATCTTTAGGGTGCAACTCACTTTACTTGGCTGAGTGATTTCCTGAATCTCTTGGCCTGATACATTTTACTCTAGGAGCAAAAAGTAACAACTGTAAAAACATAGAGTGTGTGCTGTGTTAGTGAGCATGTGTGTGCATGTTTGTAGGGGCACAATTGAAGCTTTATGAATGTGTATGTGTGTATGAGTGTGAGAGTCTGTGTGGCCACACTAATGGGGTAAGTAGGGAACTGAGAGTCTGGATATATATGCTTGTGTGTGGCTGAGAGTTTTAGTGAATGTAATTGAGTATGGTGGGACCTGTTTCTTGATGAGTGGATGCAGGGTTGTGTATGTGGAAATGTCCACAAGTGTGTGTGCGTGTGTGTATGTGTGTGTTCTTTGCTAATGAGATGCATGGGCCATTAAGGAAAACACTAGTGCTGTCAGGTCTGACAGAGCTAGTGTTCAGTTCAGAGACATGATAATGCGCTAATAATGAATTATTTCTCATTGTGCCCATACTTGTCTCTGAATTGCATTTTCTCTTCATCAGACTAATTAACCAAACCACGTATAACAATTAACACAAGTCGTGAGCATTTGTTTAATCTTAGGGATGGTCTTAATGATAGCATAATTTTTAAATGTCAACTGAACAAGGCAGCAGTAAAGCATTTATTTATTTATTTATTAAAATACAAGTACTTAATTGATAAATCAATAACATTACTTAAAACAACAAACTAATAGCAAGACCTATTTTAAAAAAAATAGAAATACAATATATGATACAAGCTATTATATATAAGTATACCGTAACACAGAATGGAGCTGTAAAATCTAACAGAATTAATGCTTCTGAGCTTTGCTTTTCCATTTGCACTTAAATTCAGTGACATCACTGAGTCAAGGGTACTTACAATATAAACCAATAATATTCTTTGCAATTAGGTATGCTCTCTGTTTATTATCCCCCTCTCATACCACTAGAAACATGTCTGAATATATGAAATATAAACATTTTATAGGAGACATGTTGTGTCATGCCTAGCTAAAGCAATTTTGGTATTAGACAGTATGCATTTTTTTCATAAATTTGAATACTGAAATCAATATGCTATAAGATTAATAAAAAAATCAGCAGCAAGTGATGCATTCAGCCAAACATATTACGTGAGTGGTATAACAGGTAAAATATCCACCTGCAATATTTGCGTTTGTCAAACTGGCACCAATAGCAGATGCTCCAAACATATGTGACATGACTTTTGTTCGTGTCCATATAGTAAGTATGGGTTATGTAGAACGGTTGTTAAATAAAACCATACTGCAGAGCTAACATTTTAGATTCTTTGTTCACCAGTGAATTAAAATAAAGTGCCCAAAGAACAGCAGATAGTAAAAAAAAAAAAATTAAAAAGTATGACACTGAAATGATCATAAAATAATTAATGTTGCTGTTAATAATGAGTTTGGAGATTCGACCAATCAGACTCAGTGAGAGAAATCTAACAACAATCAGAATTCATCTTCTTTTTAGACAGAATAGCTACAACAGCCTTTATATCAACAAGATAGCTAACAACCAACAAACAGCATCATGGTATACAAAATTTTTCAACAAAGTCTGCACCTAGTTTATCACAACCAAAGAGGTTATTTTTGCCAGCAAACATTGCTGACATCACCTCAGTGAATTGATTAGAGGAGCAAGCAACACTTTCTAACTCATATATACTATTATAAATAACTGAACAGTGTGTGTGTGTGTGTGTGTGTGTGTGTGTGTGTGTGTGTGTGTGTGTGTGTGTGTGTGTGTGTGTGTGTGTGTGTATGCCAAAGGCTATAAACTAAGCTTTTAGTTTTCTTTGTAAAACATAAAGACTCTGATTAGATTGTTACCATCACTTATCTTGGATTTAGGTGGTCTTACAAGTACTATGAAGACTATATGTGTTAGATAATTATGATGATGCTGTGAACTGACAAGCACATAAATGTGCTATCAGCTAGTGTTTTTTAGTCAGTTCAAATTATGTATTTATCATACGTGAATGCTTACAGATCATTTTTACTTAACATTTTCTTAAATTTTTTAAAGTCAAGATTTAGGAACTGGTGATACTGTTTTTAAAGCATCAAAGCACAACCCTCCCCATGGCTACAGAAAACCACTAAGTCAGAAATGAAAAACAGGGATAAAGCCTGGGAGCACTGGCGCAAAACCAAAACCCCCTCAGCTAGACAGAAATTCCTAGAACTACGTAATAGAGTCAAAAAGCTAATAAAACAGGACAAATCCCAATACTACCAGTCTGTCCTAGTCTCCTCACAACACAGCCCCAAACAATTCTGGTCCTCCATAAACTCCATCCTCCACCCAGGTAAAGTCAGTACACCTCCTCCTAACATCCCTCACTCCTCAGAAAATATTGCTACCACATTCAACACACACTTCACCCAAACCATACTATCACTAGCTAAACAACACAACCCCCCTCCCCTCCAACCCACACCTTCAACTAGTAATCTCCCCACTGCCTTCTCTTTTTCTCCTGTACCTACCTCCAACATAAAAAAACTCTTAACTAAACTTAAACAGCCTCCCAAATGAATACCTACAAATCACAGCTGATGCTTTGGCCTACCCAGTATCCATCTTGATTAACTGATCTCTGTCAGAAAGTTACGTTCCCACACTATGGAAAGTATCACATATAATTCCCCTCCACAAAGGCGGACCCTCCACAGAATTAAACAATTACCGCCCCATAGCTATTCTCTCTCCACTCTCCAAAATACTAGAGAGATGCATACACTCTCAGGTCTCAGACTACCTCCTTACTAACAACCTCCTTTCCAGTACTCAGCATGGTTTCCGACCAAACCATAGCACCACCACTGCCTTACTCTCCTTTACTAACACTATCCTTCAGCATAAAAACAATGGCTATCTCTCTTCTGCTACTTTCCTAGACCTATCTAAAGCATTTGACATGGTCCCACACAAACAACTTATCTCTGTCCTCAATAACCTATCCTTCTCACAATTGGTCACCAACTGGTTTCAGAGTTACCTGTCTGACCGCCAACAATCCGTTGTATGGCAGAATGACATATCTCCCCAACTACCTGTCTCCATAGGGTTTCCCCAAGGATCCATCCTTGGACCCCTACTCTTCTCTGTTTACACCAATAATCTAGCCTCTGCCACCAAACATGGCACACTCATACAATACGCAGATGACTCGACCATCATCTGCTCAGCCCAGTCCCTACCAAAACTGCAAAACGTCACACAGGAAGCCTTTTCCTTTGTTGAAACATGGTTATCCTATTCCCGATTAATACTCAACCCAAACAAAACTAAACTACTCATCTTCCAACCCACCAAACATACTCAAAACAACTCTCACTTTAACATCACGGCAAAAGACAACACCACTATATACCCAACTGACCACACCAAATTGCTAGGAGTGGAAATAGACAATAAACTAAAATTTGACATTCACATATCCATGACTATAAAAAAAGTCCACAAAAAACTAGGAGCGTTATACAGAAATAAGCAATTTCTCACCAAAGCAGCAAAGATTTCAATAGCAAATTCCCTCCTTATCTCCACCCTACTTTATGCCTCTCCAATATATACCAACCTAAGGCAATGTGATCTAAACAAGCTAGAGACCTGCTACAACAAAATCACCAAATTCGCTAGAGGGGCATCCTACCGTAGACACCATTGTCTTTCACTTGCTGAACTGGACTGGCTTGAACTCCCTCACCTCCTTTAGTGATATCAACTCTCACTCACCCACAAACTAGTAAACCATCCACTAAATGTCCCATCCCTCCAGAATCTACTCCAACCCTATCGCACCACCAGACCACTAAGATCCAGCAGCAAAAATCACTTACAGATCACTAAAGCCAATAACTCTGCTGGTGAAGCACTATTCTCTTGCGCCATAGCCAAATTATGGAACTCACTCCCACCCACAATTACCTCCATACCATCATGCACCCACTTCAAAACTTTACTAAAAGCGCAACTAAAAACATGCTGGCTATGCCCTTGCAACTCCCACTCTAATATCATCCACCCCATCCAACCACTACCTTTCTTTCCACTCCACTAACTACCTTGAATGTAGCAAGCTCAGATGCTCATAAGCCAGTACTTATTATACAGCACAAACTTCTTCTTCTTGTAACATTTGTTAATGTCTGGTATGCACTTCACAGATAAAGATTCTGGTTGTCTACTGATGTACTATGTTCTTCATCTGTAAATATGTTGTAAGTAATTGCTATGTAAATTGTTATTCACTATGTAATCTAATGTATATACTGTCTGTTTATTTTAACTGTGGAGCTTTTCTCCCCGGGCCTCTGCTGAAAATGGACCTACGTCCAGTCGGACACTCCCGGTCAACAAATTTAAATAAATAAATAAATAAATAAATAAATAATAAATTAAGAGGTCAGTTCTTTGAGAGAAAAAAAAAGAATAAGGCCAGAGTGTAGCATGGTGATATTATGGAGAATATGACTAAACAATAAAATATATGCCTTTAACATCTGATATAGTAGATGATCATACATCTCAGCTAGAAGGTGAGGTACCTAGTCATTCTGCGGCTATGCTGTTCACCTATAGCACTGAGTCTGTAGCTATTAAAAAGATTGTTGGCAATAATAGGAATATCTTTACAGCCTATATGAACATGGCTAAGGTGTTGTGCCCTGGTTCCCTTTTTACTAACAACAGGAATTTTTTAACATTGACAATACAGTCTCATAAGTACCTAATGCCATGGTACCTTTCAGTCTAGTTATAAACAAAAAGCATGCACATCTGCCTGTGGTATCTGTCTTCAATTCTGGTTCATAGGTAATAGATCATGGTATTACTACCGGCCCATACATTCCAGGTGGACATTTTATCTTTAATGCTACTTATCACGTAATATATTTGGGTGAATGCACTATTTACTGCTGCTTTTTTCATTTTGGCTGTACAACACATTAACTGGATACTCACATTTATAAGCAGATATATGGTATCCAGAAATATAACATCAAAAATTATTTAGCTATACATGACCGCAATTTGTGCTTCCTATAAAATATATATTCTTTATGTATTATAGAAAATGCTTCTTTTGGGTAGAGTGGGGGCGATAATTGAAAACCCAACTGATTGCTAGGTATATCATTGGCTTACATTATTTGAGGCTAGTAAGTATTCTAGGCTAAATTTTGCCTTTCATTTTAAATACAAATTGAAAAGCAAATATTTGAAAAATGAGTTATGTGTGATGTTTTACAACCCATTCACTTTTATTGATGGTTATATGTTGTATTATACACTTCATGCTTAAAGACTTTCAATTAGTTTTTTTTTTGGTTGTTCATAGGAATGCAAATTGTTTAAAAACTGTTAAGCACTTGAATTTCACATTCTTGAATCAGTCTGAAGAAGTACTATAGCTGATAATGAAAAAATGAAAATTCTAACTGGTTATTTTTTTAGGGTAAATAATTAAATATTCCATGGTGTATCAGTTGAGGTCAATTCATTTTTTTTCTTTTTTACACATTTCTGTTTTAACTATTTGACCATTGACTTCAGATGGTGCTTTTGCATTGTTATTTGCTTAGCAATCTTTTCTTTATTGTGTTTTCTCTGATGTCTGCCTCCCATGTTGTATGCACTCAATGTTGAACATCTCCTAGCTAGGTTCTGTCTCTGTCGCACTGACTAAACACACCCACAATGTGTTAGTCCTAGAGTCTAAAATGTACACCTTAAGTGCTTGGTATATCCCCCTGTGGAGTTCTGCATAATGTCCATTGTTAGGCTGAAGTTGTCTGCGTAATATTTTGCAATGAAGAATACACTTTCACTGGGATATGGTTTACTTATGCTGCTTTGTTATACGCTGTCCACTCACCAAACTTTGGAAACTTAAAACTATCCAATTATTGTGAGCATGTACCCTACTTCCATATATTTCAAACAGGTTGTAGCTGTTCGATAAACAAACCACACTGGCTGCTCCTTGCCTGGGATTCTGCATTTGCCTATACATGCCACTGTTTAGCATTATTGTCTTATTGTATCGGTTATATATGAGCATATTTTTGCAGCCTAATTTGTCCTGTGCATGTAGTAATCTACTTTCTTTTTCTAAATTTAGTGACTATACTGTCTGCTTACATTATTACAGAGTATTCTTGAATGGGGCAGGCGTCCATCACAGGACACAGCATCCCCCACTGCTGACTACCAGCACTCTGTTTTGATCTGAAATTTGTGTTTTCTGTTTCTGGAGTATGTGGCCTTTTTTAAATGAGAAGGGACATGAATGGATGATATATGTATCTGACATGTAATAAAATGCAACTCAGGAAAGACTTTATTGTTTGCATATAATTAAGGTACACTAGGGCTGGAAACAGAAATATCAAGGGTCATAAAGTAAAACAAATCCTTCACCATTATGCAAACTCAGCTCCAAGATGACATCCAAACCCTCAACTCAGTGGCTAATAGGCCAGAAACTTATACCCAGTCCCTCAAAAACAAAACCAATGCTATTTGAACCAACCAAAAATATCCAAAGCATGCAATTTCCTTAATAGTAAAGATGATAATACCATTATAGCAAGTAACACATCCTTCAAATGCCTTGGCATTTGGCTAAACCAATCTCTTAACTTTCAACTGCACATTCAAAACACATGCAAAAAGATCAACTGTTCTATATGAAAAAGCTATTGTCTCTTCTGTCAAAGTAAGCCAAAGCTGCTATAGGCAAAAGAATACTCTCATCTCAACTTGAATATGGACTATCCATTATAGCTGCAGCTTCAAAGAAAAATGTCACCACCTTACAAACCATCTCCAGTAAAATCTGCTGGTTCATTACTAACGTCTCCAATACTGAACACCACTGTCTAAGTCTTGTCAACACTAAATGGCTCCTAGTACATTTCAGTGCCAACCTTCTACCAGGAGCACTAATTCACAAAGCCCTTTCTTCTGAGATATCATCCCCTCTGACTCATAAACTTTTCACCAAATCCCCCACATATAATCTTAGGGGTATTTCTCAATCTCAACCCACCATACTAACTCCAAAAGTAAACTTTATTGCATTGACCATGCATTCTCTACCCTAGCACCTAAACTATGGGACTCCATTCTTCTCTCAATCAGAGATGTCCAAAAGTACTCAGTCTTCAGACAACAGCTCAATGAACACTTTTTTGTCTAAGAAAAGTGCAGCTGCATCCATGCAAGACACATTATATGAACTCTGCAGCTCTTTCCTACACCCCTTGTATGCCTATTTCATCCTTCCGTAGCTCATCTGATTCTTGCCTTGCTTACTGCCTCTCGTTTATCCTACTTCCCGCCACTCTTTGCATCTCACTCTTCTTCTCCTTTGTACTGCTCATACCTCTGGATGCCACTAACGTTTTCTCTGTCTTCTCCCCACGATATCCTTTCTTGCCACTATTCTCACTTGCCGTTTCTAATGTCTTCATGCCTCTCTATATAATGATATGATGCTATCTCTGTAGCCTAAGCCATCTCAGTCATTATGGCTTCATCTTATTCATAAAGGTCTGCTAAGCATAATTTCATTTTTCCATCCATGTTTTGACATTGTTAGCTGCTTCTTGAACTAAATGTTGTAGCATATTCTTCTATCTATAAATATTCATGTATACATATATTCATATATATATATATATATATATATATATATATATATATATATATATATATGGGTCTTCTTCATAAGATCGACAGACCATTTGATCGACATTCATTTGGTTGATAGCTCATTTGGTCGACAACCTGGGATTCCCCCCCCCCAATGTTGTGCGACCCTGGAGTTGATATATATAGTTAGGGGGTGTGGGGGGGCACAGTAGTAGTGTAGTTTTTGTTGTATTTTCATGTTTTAAATGTCTGTGCCCCCCACACTCCCTCTAACTATATATATCAACTCCAGGGTCGCACAACATTGGGGAGGGGAGCAAATCCCTGTTAAGTGTCTTGAATACTGGTTGTCGACCAAATGAATGTCAATCAAATGGTCTGTTGATCTTAAGAAGTAGACCCATATATATATATATATATATATATATATATATATATATATATATATATATGTTTTTAGCATTTTCTTGTATCTGTAAACATATTTTATTAATTTCTTATGTGATCCTATTCGTCCGGGCTGGAAAATGGTCCACTGAAATAAGTGCATTAAACCAGTAAACAAATATAAATAATAATAAATAAGTAAATAAATACATAAATTGCAGTGGACTTCAAAGAAGCAGCTGCCAATGCTGGGAAGGCTTTAAATATGAAATCATGCTATCGATTAGCTGTTTGCAAATGTTGAACCAATTTGCTTTCTTGTGGGTGTGAGAAAAGAGACTCGTGGAAGCTGATCCATTGTAATTATACCTTTTTTTTCTTTTGGAAGGGACATTATGTAATGTTTGGTTTTCTGAACAGAAATGAGGAACTGAAATGTATAAATATTTGGGAACAAAAGCATGGAGCTCGCATGGAACTCTTTTAGCCTCTGCTTGGAAGACCTTGGTGACAGACTTGTAAAAAGGTTTGTTGTACTTTCTTTCTTATTAAATTTTCTAACTTAGAGTAATTACGTCTAGTATTTATTTAATTAGGGAGAACTAGGATACTTAGTTCACTGTAGATCAGATTCTTCTTTGTATATTCTATGTGATTTTGTAGTTAATGTCATGTATCCATTGTGTTTACCCCTGGGTTGAGACTGAAATAGGTCCAATGGGATCAATGCTCTTCCCTGGTTAACAAATTTAAAGTAAGTAAATTAATTATGCCCAGCTGGAATTACATGACCGGAAATAGCTAGAGTTAGAAGAAAAATCGAATCAGCACCAGCATGAATAACATCCTCTGCCAGAAACATATAAGTCATTGGGAGTGGGATGCAAAGACCTAGAAACCCAAAACAGTACAAAACTTTTTTCTACAGTATAAAGAAAGTAGGTGATTTAATAGTTTCATGTGGGGATTTAAAGTGGTGTATAATCAGAGTAAAACTGACCAAAAAGAGTGAGTGAGACTTTAATTCCTTTCCGCACAGGTAAAGATGATCTAGTTCAGTTGATCAACTTTAAAATGTCAATATTCACATGGTCAAGACCATGTGATCAACATTTTAAAAAGCTGATAAGCAAAAAAGCAACACAAACAGCATGTCTGCCGTGGGGCAAGTATCCCTTCACCCCTTGCTAATTATGTATACCAGCTCCAAGACTGCACTTCAGTGGGGAATGTCACTGTACCTTGATCTCAGTACAATCCTTCCACATTTTAAAATATTCATCATATAGTCTTAATCATGTGAATTTCAACATTTAAAAAAGTCAGTCAACTAAACTAGACCCAGTAAAGTAATGTATGCAGCTTCTAAACTTAGTGATGCTGATAGCTTAAATTATGCTAAAGTTAAAGATTGTTTGCTTGCATGTTTAATTTGCTTCCAGAAATGTAAAGAAAGAAATTTAGAAAGCACAGAAGAAAGGCAGATAACAGTGTTAATGACTATATTGCAGAAATCAGTACCTAGGTTCATAGATGCTTGAGTGGTTGTAAGGTCACCACATTTGAAATGCTTGCAGATCTTTTGGTAAGGGAACAAGCCCTTAGTAATTTGCCTGAGGAAATGAGGGTTTGGTCAGTAGACTGGGAGCATAACACTGCTGATGAGATGAGGAGGAAAAGGGCCCTCTGTCTAGAGAGCAGGTTACCATTGCATAAGATGGGAGAACTTAACACCACACATGGGTATAAGAGAACCCATGGAGGTCAGCCTAAGTCATCACAGCAGGTTACACAGGAAAAGGGAGAGGTCACAGTGTCAGGTACATGTCCAGGTTTTGGCATTAAAAGTTTCAGATGTGAGGGCATGTACAGTTTCACTATCCACTCTGGTGCAGGACAGCAACAAAGGTCTCAGGAAACATCTAGCAAGACTAGCAATATGACAGTCATGAGACAGAAGCTGTATCTAACTATCACAGAAAAACTGTATCTTATCCTGGTAAAGAGGAAGGAGGTCATTGCTAAAAGGAATACAGTTCAGACATAACCATATTCAAGTCAGTAATAGTCAGACATGAGCAATAGTTGCATAAGCAATTTACTCCAGTTATGGCCTTAGGAGGGGAAACATTTTAAGTACCATTGCCCAGAGTTTATCTGGATTGGGAATGGAGGCAGGAAAACAAGCAGGTATCTATGTTTGAGAACATTCCTGCCTATGTCCTAATAGGGAAGAACTTTAACAATGCATTAGTTTGTGTGCATGCTGTTACATGCAACCAGTCATGAAAGCAATCACATAGAGAAGGCAGTAGGAGAGACCCATTAGGGGCACACAACTCCATCTGGGGATAGTGAGGTGGCTACTTCAGAGGGAAACTGGTCAGTAGCAGTGAACTTCGAGCTGGTCATAATTCAAGAGAAGGGGTAGGTGATAGTAATCATCCAGGCATTTAGGCCCCACTGCCAGAAGTTACTAGTCTTCCTTTGGAAGTGCAGTTGGAGAAGGTCATCAAGAAGGAGTTGAGGAAGGCTCGGCTCTCAGACTATATTTTACAGGACATGAAGGAGGTAATCATGGAGGCGCCTGATGCTGAAAGGCAGTTGGAGTTTATATACTGGAACAAAGGATTGTTGTACAGGGAATGGACCCCTGAAAGAGAGCTAGAAGGAGAAGTAAGTAATATGGCAGTTTCTAGCATCTAGGGCCTACTGACAGTCACTTTTGGCATAGCCCATAATATTCCTATTGCAGGACATATGGGCATAAAGCATACTAAAAAGTCACTTATATGGAATTTTGTATTGGCCAGGGATCGCAAAAGATGTTAACAAGGTACTGTAGAATCTGTGAGCAGTGCCAAAAAGTTGGGAAGACAGAGACAAAGCCAAGGCTACTTTGATATCTTTGTCTGTTTTTAAGGAATTGTTTCAGAGGGTAGGTATGGATTTTGTGGCACCTTTGAGTACCCCAAAGTCTGCAGATAAGAAATATATCCATGCAGTGGTAGATTATACCATTAAATAAACAGAAACTGTGTTTCTGTCTTCCACTGAAGCAGAGAATGTGTCAAATGTTTCACTAGACATTTTTCAATACGATAAGCTTTCCTAAAGAAATACTGATGGACAGAGGTGTCAAATTAATGTCAGATCTGGTGATATATACGTGGCAATGCTGTAGGATAAAACATTTAAATGCTACCACCTACCATCCACATGCAAATGGTCATGTTGAGAAGTTAAATCTGCACTGAATAACATACTAATAGCATTTACAGAGTGGTTCAAGGGGGAGTAAGAGAAATACTTGTCACATTTTCCATTTGTATACCTTGGAATCCTGATTCTTTTTTTTCTCTTGGAGCTGTTTCATGTTCACAGGGTAAGAGGACCCCTGGATTTAATTTGTGAAGACTGGGTAGTGACTGTGATCGCCACAAGGAGTCTGTCATGGAGCATGTCCTAAATGCCAGGACTAAGCTTAGAGAGTTCATGAGAATGTCTCAGGAGCACTTGGCACAAATACAACAGCAGCAAAAAGTCTTATGGCAGGACAACCAGAGGCAGGAAGTACTTTGTTGGGCACTAAGTGATGGAGTTTATTCTTGTTAAACACAACAAGTTATAGACAACCATAGAATGGCCCTCTCATCATTTTGAAAAAGGTAAGTGAAGTTAACTACATAGTAGAGTTGCCAGACAGGAGACAGAGGAATAGCATTTAATGCTTTAACAAGATAAAGCCTCATCATGATAGGGAGACCATGGCACTCAGTGTCAGCAGTGGGTTACAAGGGGAACCAGGGGGTATCTAGAGGTAGCTTTCCTTAGTACGATACATTTGATACATTGGTGGATGAGGTAACCCTGTCAAAACAACTAACCACTAGCCAGGTTCAAGAACTCCAAGCAGTATTACAGGAATACAAGAATATGTTAACTGGTAAGCCGGGGTGTATCCACCTGTTGGAGCATCATGTGGACAAAGAACTCCAACAGTTAATCAAACAAGCCCTTTACAAGGTACCTGAAAGTTAGGCAAGTTCTAAGAAAAGAACTGCAGGATATGTTCATAGGTTCATAGGTTTATACTAGGCTATCTGCCCTAAGGCATTTATAAGCCTAGCCCAAATTATTGTGGCTTACGCCACCCCTTATATGAAAAAATACTGTGCCCATTAGTTTGTTGTGCCTCTGTCCAGCAGTGACCCAGAGATGATTCCCGGGGTAAACCTACGATCTCCCATCCACAGGTCTAGATTTCTCTTGAACAGAGTCAGCGAGGTGCTCTGCCTCACATGGACCGGGATTTTATTCCACAGCATAGGGAGTCTCTGAGTGATAAATCTATCCCTCCAGCACGTCCTATTTATATCCGTGCTAAGGTTTAAGTCGCTTGCTCTAGTGGTTTTGGTGGATTTGGAGTTTTTGAGGTGGAGCATGTCCATTAATTCCGGGTTGGACATGGCCTTGTATGTCAGGCACATGTCACCTCTGAGCAGACGGTATGCGACTGAATAGAGCTGGAGTTTCTTCAATCTGGCAGCATATGCCAGATTTTGGAGTCCCTTTATCCTTTTGGTGAGGAACTTTTGGGGTCTCTCCAATTGCTGCAGATGTCGGGTGAGATACATCCTGAATGGGGCATTGTACTCGATCATTGGTCTGATAAGTGAGGAGTACAGGGGAACAATGACCTCACTAGATCTGGATGTGAATCCCTTCATGATCAGGTGGGCAATGTAGAAGGTCTTTCTAACTACTTTAGCAATGTGAGTGTCAAAAGAAAGGCCACTGTCAACCTGGGTCCCCAGGTCCCTGATAACCTCTTCTGTGCTTAGTGGATTGCCACCTATATGGTAGCTTGGGGTTACCTTGTTTTTCCCGAAGGGTATGACTATACATTTTTTGGCGTTTAACTTCAGGCCATGGCTCTGGCACCAGCTATCTGTTTCCGTGAGTCCCTTCTGAAGGATGTCAGTGTCCGATGCACTTTCCACTATGGCGCCCAGTTTGCAGTCATCTGCAAACTTTGTCAGCCAAAGTCCTCCCATGTTGGCCTGTACTTCTGAGAAGTAGATGCCAAACAATAGGGGCCAAGGACCGAGCCCTGTGGGACACCACTTGTGACCGGCTTGGAGTCTGACACAGCGCCAGCAACTCTAACCCTGTGGGTTCTGTCCTTAAGCCAGTTTGCAACCCATCTTGTGACATATGGGTTTACATTTAAGCTGGTAAGTTTTTCTACAATACCCGAGTGGGGTATTGTGTCGAAAGCCTTTGCAAGGTCAAGGTAGGCTGTATGGACTGCCTTTCCCTCATCAATGGCCTTGGTGACTATTTCGAAGAAGTCGACCAAGTTCAAAAGGCATGATCTTCCCTTGACAAAGCTAAACTGGGTCGGGTCCAATGTCTGCAAGTCCCCTATATCTTTGTTTATGAGCTCCATTATGATCCTCTCCATAGCTTTGCAGACTAGACTTGTTTTGCTTATGGGGCGGTAATTACCAGGTTCTGTAGAGGCGCCACCTTTGTGGAGTGGGACCACAGTTGCCGTGACGCCACTCCTTGGGCACGTATCCTGTGGTAAGGCTGAGATTAAACAGCTGCCTTATGTGCGGGTTTAATTCCTCATTTAGCTCGTGTAGCACACAGCCGGGGACACCATCCGGTCCCATTGATGCTGTGTTTTTAGCTTTAGAGAGAGCAGCTTTCACCTGCGCATTTGTGATGTCCGGGAGGCTACACTCGGCTGGGATAGTTATCTCTCCTTTAGGGGGGGAGAGGGGGGTGAAGTTTGCACTGAACCTGTCTGCCAGTATGTTGGCAATGTCTGTGGGTTCAGTGATTTTTGTATCATTTTGGACTAATTCTGAGCATATCTGTGAGTTTCCACCCAGGTTCCTAACATAGCTGAAAAAGGCCTTATGATTGTCCTTTGAATCCATGGCAATTTTACTCTCCCTCAGATGAAACCTAGCTAAGTACACCTTCTACTTAGTAGTTAGAAACACCTACCTATACAATTAATTAGTTGGAAGGGTCTGCCTGCACAATTCATTCTTGACCATAATCAAAACTGGCTAGTACACATGCTGATCTGTCCTCAGCTACAGGTGTCAAGGGTACCTGCCAGTAACCAGTGGAAAGGTTATAGTAATTGCATACTGTTGCTGCCATCTTTCTTTGGCAAGAGCACCACTATTAGACTCCTGGATTTCCCCCGAAATCCAGGAGTCTAATAGTGGTGCTCTTGCCAAAGAAAGATGGCAGCAACAGTTTCTTTGAGGACACAGAGACTGACGCTTACCCCCATACCTAGGATATATGAAGCCTTAGAACAGCTGGGTGGGGTAAGTATGCAATTACTATAACCTTTCCACTGGTTACTGGCAGGTACCCTTGACACCTGTAGCTGAGGACAGATCAGCATGTGTACTAGCCAGTTTTGATTATGGTCAAGAATGAATTGTGCAGGCAGACCCTTCCAACTAATTAATTGTATAGGTAGGTGTTTCTAACTACTAAGTAGAAGGTGTACTTAGCTAGGTTTCATCTGAGGGAGAGGAGAACCATATTGTGTACTTGAGCTGCAGACTTTTATCCAGAGAGGGATCTTATACAGTCATAAAGTAACTACTGTCTGCTCTGCAAAAGCTACCACTCAACCTGTATGGCATAAAGTTCACCACAGTTACAGACCACAACTCCTTAAAGACTCTACTGATGGTAAGTGGGCAGAAAAAAAAAGCTTCTTAGATGTTGCTTAGCCTTGCAGTCTTACAACATGACTACTCATCATATAAGTGGCATTTATTAGCTGAAGGCTATGTAGAAAGGCATGTGATAATGTACCAAAAGACTGTACCCTCATCTCAAGCTTTGTTTCTTGATGGATGCTTTCAGAAGATTTACTGAGGTTCTTATGGGGGTGAATTGTGATACCAGGGCATGCCAGATTAAACAGAGGATATTTGAAATATTATGTTTTTTTTTATTTATTTCCTGTTACAGACTGATGGCACTTTTGTGGCCTGTGAACTCTGTTTTAATGTGCAATGTGTGTTTCTTGATCCTGGGAACATGTGACATTTTCTCTTTTTAAAGAGAAGGGATATGGAATGGCTAGAAGTTTATTTCTAATGTAAAATATAACCCAGGAAAGTATTAATTGCTTGCATATAATGAAGTTAACAAAGGTTGAGAAAGAGGATAGCAAAGGGTCATAAAATATATTTGCAGTGAACTTCAAAACAGCAGATGCCAATGCTGGAAAAAGTGTAATTAGTATTTATATGTGAAATCCTGTTGGGGTTAGTTGTTTGTAAACATTGAAGACAATTTTGCTTATTTGTGGGTATGGGAAACGAGACTAATGGCAGCTGATGCAATGTAATTACACATGGTTTTCTAAAGAAAGGAAATTATCACCTAGCTTCTGAACAGAAATGAAGAACTGAAAAGTATAAATATTTGGGACAGAAAGCAGGAAACTTCCTCATTCTTACTTGTAGTCCCTGTTTGGAAGACCTTGGTGATATGTCTGTGAAATAAGTTTGTTGTTCTTCCTTGCTTATTAACTTTTCTAGATTAGGGTAGTTAGATCCGGTGTTTCTTTAATTAGAGACAGCTAGTATACTTAGTCCACTGCAGATCAGATTCTTATTTGCATATTCTGTCTGTGTATGTGATTTTATTTTGATACTTTTTGTAAATTTGCTCATTCATCTATATAATTTTAATCTGTATCTGCACTGTTTGTCTTTTTGTTTAACTAAATTTTATTGATAATAAAAACAAAACAAATATGATGAGTCGAACACAGCTAGAGAAATCTCTCTCTTTAAGGAAGCTCCAAAAACAAGCAGCAACGTAAAATGAAAGAATAATATATTTATAAAACGAGTTAGCGCTTTCACCTAACAAGGCTTCTTCAGACTCAGGCAGCAAACTTAATTAAGATATAATTCTTTCATTTTACGTTGCTGCTTGTTTTGGGAGCTTCCTTAAAGAGAGAGATTTCTCTAGCTGTGTTCGACTCATCATATTTGTTTTGTTTTTACTATTACGTTGGTTTTTGAAGAGTCGTGTGTTCCGCTTTGGTTCTTGTTTATAAATTTTATTGATCCACTTCAAGATCTTGTGGCTGGTGTTTATTATTTATTTATGCACTGTCAGTTTTTTTCTAAAAAAAAGGCTTTGAATACTGTAGGAGATAAATCTCAAGTGTCCATCTTCTGAAGTAGCTTGATTGCTTGAGTCTACTACTCAGTGATATAAGAACCTTTATATATTTATATTTGGCTAAATCAAGAGTGGTCCAGTATATACAGTGTTTGAATTTCTAACCCTATTTAGAGAGGTGGCAGAACTACCATGACAGGAAGAAAGCTGTGGGAAATTCAAGACTTCTACTAGCCTTCCCTGGAAATTGGGTATGTGTAAATAATAACTTGTTTGAAAAGCAGTTACTGAGAGTAATGTCCAAGGCAGGACACTGTTGTTCACAGACGTTGAGGTGTGAAGGGGGCTTGAGGTGCTAGGCCAGAGACTCATCTCAGTAAGTGGCCTGTCTACAATATGGTTTAGATGTGGATTTTGTAAGGCCATATCAAGAACAGCAGTTGGCATTTTCTTTATAGTCTTGGGGCCAGGCTGCATTTTGTGAACTGATTATTGTAGCAGATATATCTGCACGTTTGTTCTTTTCCTTTAAACTTTTGGCTGCCAGTGGCATGTCTTGAGGTACTATCTCTCTGGTGCCAGTTTGGGCCTTCCTTCACAATTAGTTGGTAGGGGTGGGATCCAAACCTTACTCATTCCGTATGGCTGTGACACTGCTTTTATCATTTCTTTTCAATATCTTTTGGTCCTTCTATAAACTTGCAGTTCTTTTTTTAATCAAGAAACATCTTTATTAAATTATCACTTATGCCATAAAAGCAATTACTAGGAAATGGAAATCAAAGTCTAAACCAACTATACTAGAAGCAGTGAGCATAGTAACAAAGTTAAAACAACTGGAATTGGGATCTTTAAAAAAGGATAGGAGCAAATTACAGAGGAAAAAATGGCATTTGTGGGAACAGTACATACAGGGGAGGAATGATGTTTAAAAGAAGGCAGGACTCGAATGAACTATTTTATGTTTGACTGACAATAGATTATAAGTGATGTATAATGTTTGCAACTGGGATTATGTCAATATGGTTTGTGATATAAACTTGTAGTTCCTGTCTGTACAGCTGTGTCATATGCTCTGAAATGCCTTTGAGCCTCATTTGTGATTTCTTTATTGAACCAAAATCTTCTGAAAATGCCCACAATGTATTTTATTTATTTTTTCTCTATATGCTTTTTCTGCCCTTGTGCCAGCGAACTATCAAGCTGCTGTCCTGACTGCTCATTCTGTGTCCTCCAGGTGAGAGCTCTGGTGCCTATTCATTCCTTTCCAGGGTGAGAACCACTCATTCATTTATCAGTTGTGTGACAGTAATTTGTGGCATGGCTGAAACAAGGCAGTCATAAGGGGATTTTGCCCTGAGTCACTATCTCTGCCCTCTTCTGGTGGGATAGGTACTCACATCACCATGATGGCTACCATGCTCTCCAAACATTAATGCATACACCATACATACTCAGTGACAGCTTTTAGGTTCCTGGTTTGGGTAGCCATGCACACAACCCATCTGACAACCATGTTGGGACCAGCTTCCACTAACTGCTACCATGACAGAGCCAACAGGTGGGAAGCCACCAAATTCCTCTTTCCAAATGGGAGTGTTGGCAAAAAGCTGTGACTTTCCTGCCCCGAACAACCTGGCTCCTGCAGTGCCAAAACTGCTAACTGAACTCTGCAACACATTTGGGGCTCTATCCCTCTGCACCAAAGAGCTGGGTCTTCTGTTAATCATTTTTCAGATAGTTCATTTGGTACTACCAAACTGCATAGCAGTTAAGTTTTAGCTTTTGTTATCTTTATGCATTTATTATTTATTTGTTTATATTTGATAACCAGAAAATTCCAGCTAGACAGATTCCTTTTTCAAAAGAGACCTGGAGAGAAATGTTTCTTCAATAGAAATCTGACAGGTACAGTATACAAAGGAACAAGGAAAAAATACAATATGAAAATGATGAACATTACAAAGGTAGACAATGGTGCAAGTTTTAAAAACTACCAGATATAAAATCATTGCATATTACAACTTAAAACAATTAGAAGACAGAATAGGCAGAGTCATAATCTTAAAACAGTCTGAACAGTTGAGGGGCAGAGGATGGAGGGGGGACTGAAAGAGGAAATTAAGCAAGGAAAGAGGGGTGAAGAATAGTAGGAGGCTGGAAGGAAGTTCACATCTGTTTTTCTTGAAATAAAGTTTACTAAAAAGGCAATAAAGAAGCAAAAGTGGAGTCTGTAAAGAGGAACAGAGATGGATACATAAATCAATAAATGAGTGAGAGTGGCTTACTTCTTGAGGTAATATCAGAGTTAAGTGGTGTGGCAAGAATATTAAATATCAGGTAATGCCAGGTGGTAAGCAATGGATCCTAATGGTCTTCCTAAATCCATCTGTGCTTGGGATGAACTGAGATATTCTACAACTTGTATAGTACAGAAGCAAAATCAGAGTCCAAGTTTATTATGCAACATTGAAATGCTGTCCAGGGGATGGCTAGAGGACTGGAAATTACAAGTATGGTATATCATTTCATTTTTTTTTTACTAAAGGGCAAAACACTTATCTGATAAGTAGAGAATAGTGTGTGCAATTCTTAGATGTTTAATATTAAGGTACAGTTAGCATTCAAGCCACTGAATCTCTCTTGGGAAACACACTGATGGGTACTTGTGGGATGGTCTCATGCAAAGTCTGCTGTTGTTTTGTAGGTTGGCTCCAGTTTGGAGAGCTACAATTACTGGTGATTGGTTAGGGCATTAGACACATACAGGAGGTTAGGAATGGTTTGATGGAAAGTCTACCTTTGTTATGTAGGTTTCCTCTGGTTTGGAGGGCTACAATTACTGTTGATTGGTTAGGATATTAGACACATACAAGAGGTTAGGAATGGTTTGATGGAAAGACTGCCATTGTTTTGTAGGTTTGCTCCAGTTTGGTGAGCTACAATTACTGGTGATTGGTTAGGACACTGGATACATACAGGAGGTTCGGAATGGTTTGATGGAAAGTCTGCCATTGCTTTGTAGGTTTGCTCCAGTTTGGAGAACTATGATTATAAGTTGCTGGTTAGAACATCATACACCTATAGGTTAGGGATAAATATGCTCTGAATTTTGAGACATGAGCATGACTGATTGTGAAGCCCGTACCCAAGTATAGGATACCTACATTCTGGTGGTTATGAAGAACAGCAGCTTTGATATGAAGAATAAATGTAAGGTTTGCATCCAAGGTGACATGTTAAAGTTTATGAAAGAGGAGACATTATAATGACACAGAATTTTAAATGACAGGCAGTGGCCTGATTGCTACTGCTGCTTAAAATTAGTAGAAGTATAGTTTTAAATGTATTAAGATGAAACTAGAGTTATTGAGCCTGTTTCAAATTGAGCAGAAGCTGATTTGAAGCTAATTGCAAACATGCATAACATTTGAACATGCATAGTTTGGCAGTTGGCACATTGGATTAAGGCTCTGAGCCATTACCAGGCTGCTTCCTGTAGCCCAAGGTGCAAGTTCTGATATTTTTTTTACCTCTGCTTTCCTACTGTGTGATTCTAAACAAGTTGTTTATCCAGACAGTGCTTTCAGATCATCCCTGAAAAGGGACACTTGTATCCACTGGTCTTAACTGGTCAGCAAATGTATAAAATAAAATAAAGTGAAATTGTCAGCATATTTTATCAGTTCTGCTTTCCCACAATTGAAGGTTAGTAATTTTCTTACACTGTAAATATATGTAAGCTAAGTACTGAGCATAGTAAGACACCTGCCGGGAATTATTTGCAGTGCAATGTAGCATCTGACCATTTAAGAGTTTGAATTTTACAGTCATGGTATCTTTAAAAGCAATGGACAGACTGGAATGGCTACAGAGCCTTGTGATGAAGGTGCAATGTGTCCACGCATTTACCTTTAGGGCCTTACCCAACTCATTATCTGAATTCACTTTCTAGCAAAGCTATTGGTCGAGAAAGCGCTCTTGACTGAGTACCTCTCAGCAATCTTAGCAACATTTTAAATGTTAGTATCTGGCAGATGTAATAGGAGATTATCCCCAGTGTTCATTATATGAGTCCATACAAAGGCTTACAAAATCAGTTGTATCACATGCAATTTGAAAAACTGCATTTCTACCGCTTTCAGCTCTGGACTTCATAACAGTGACTGTTCTCCACTGCACATGCTTTTCTTAAATAAAGCCGTTGAATATTTCACTTTTGTTTTTATCTAAATATCATAAACAAATCTGCTCCACTATGCAAAGAATATGTCGGCTCTACTCATCTACTTGATCTCATTTGGACTTTTGATGTCCAACTGAGATCACGTGTGGAATATTTTCACAAAACCAGAACTGAAAAAGGCCACAGTAACTTCATAACTACACACAGTTGAGTAAAAAGACCAATCCCAATAAGTAAACAATCCTGCTTCAATCAGCAAAAACAGAATGTCTATAACATCTAACATTTTAGAAGTTGGGCAATTAGTTTCTCAGTCCTGGTGATTCCCATATTCTGTTTCCTTATCCTGATCTTGATAACAGTGTGGTGATTTAAATTTTGTATGTCTCTTCCTTGATTGTACACGAACTCATTGGTAATAATCCCACTGCAGAGGTCAGTCTCACTTCCCATTATATCATTATTGCCTTCACCCTTAAGACTACAAATCAAAAACGTATTCAAGTTCCTCAAAAACTAAAGCTTGGCTTGTTTGCACTTGACTGCATTCTACATAAACACCTTAACATTTCTGCCTGTACCGGCTCACAGCTAGAATCAGTGTTCATCAACAGATGCATAAGGGAAGGTTGATCCTTATAATGCTGGACGCATGCTCCTTTTGTAGTCCTTCTCAGAGATGACCAGACCACCGTGCTAAACAATTACATACGTTTAGCACTTCTCTCATCACTTACCAGAATCCTGGAAAATGTGCCCATAAACAGCTATTGGAGTACCATGTCTAACATACACTGCCATAACTAGGGTGGGGTGAAGGAGAGAGCCACCCCAGGTGTAAGCTGTCAGCAGATGATATCAGACAGGTGCCAGTGGTGAGGGAGCGCACTACTGGGGTTTATGAATATGATACTGCATTTGTGGCATACCTCTCACCTTCTTTCCTTAAGAATTCTCTAATTTGGGAACAAATGTCTAGAATCAGGGACATTTTTTAAATATTTCCCTGAGTCACTTAAAAAGTTAATAGAATAACAGGTTTTGCATCAACATTTTTCTGAACAATATGAGGTATGAAATTCTAAAGTCCGGAATTATTGCCTAAGTGTAATCCTCAGTAATTTATCAAAAAATCAAAAATTCTATGAGGCATAGGGCATAAATATGAGACAAAATCAAGAATGTTTTGCAAAAAAGGGACAGTTGTTGAAGGTGTGATTTATGGTCATATCTGAAGTGTTGAAGCACTCAGTATGTTGTAGTTTAACTGTGGTAAGCTGTTTGCTGCATTTTAGCAAACTTATAATGCAGTTTCAGAGTAGAAGAGTTTCTTTATTTTTGTTCTTCAAGGCGAAGACCTCCTTTTCTTGGTCTTGAAGATACCAAGGAGTGTGATCCGCAATCAGATTTGTTTATTAAATGCCTGTGCTGCATTTGTGATCATGACTGAAACACTGGATTGATTAGTGTGTGATTTGATTGTAGCAAGCTGCTTGTTACATTTGTAGCAAATGGCTTACCAGAAGTGAAGACATTTTTTTTCATTTATTCTTTTGTTGTGCTCCACAACTTAAAGTTAAGGGGGTGCCAGTTCAAGGAATTGCTCAGGGCACCAGATGAGTTAGTTACAGTTCTGAACAGGTATCACTATTTTAGACTACATCATAGTAGTAATGCAGCACTACTGGCATAAGATAGTTCTATTTTGTAAAGCAGTGACAAACAGCTGAGAAGCTGGTCTTTAGCAAAGTATCAGAGGGAAAATCTTCTACTTTTCTATGTATGACTTCCTTGTGTTTGGTTTCCTATCCTTCCTCATAATATTTGGCACATTATCTGAAACCAGGTGATCATCCAAACAGTCAACCACAGAGTGGTCAGGTTGGAATGCTATAAGGACATTTTCTTCTGAGGGAGGGACACTCGTTGACACAACAATATTGGTTCATACTTTACTAAAAAGGAGGTTGCTACAGAGACATAGTCTCTAGGATTATGTCAAGGTAAATTGCAAGGCCTTCTGAATCTCTTCTATGGTAACTGCCTGAATCAGATAAGGGTAAATGTGCATGCCATATTTTCTGCAAAAGACCTTTACTGAAATCAGGCACATAGTAATAACACTAGTTGCAGCAGACAGGCTAAAGGTCAAGGAGGTGAACTAGAAGTGAAATCCCCGTTTCATATCTTAGATACCTTCTGTGCACCCCTCAACTGGCAGTGTAGAGGCAGACATCCTTTAGATATGAGTTGACCATGAAGATTAGCAGGAATAGAGGTAGTAGTCCTTGAAGTGTAAGTGTTTTGAATTTTGGCGCTATCATGAACTTGCTTAGCCTCAAAAAGTCCAGAATAGGCCTCTAAATCTATTATTTTCCTTGTACTAAAGTTTTAAGTAGAATTCTCTACCTGGTACTCCTCCCCCTCCTTTATTCTTTCTATAGTTCACTGATTTAGGATGCCCCTTAACAGTGAAAGAATGAGCAGAATGTGTTCCTTGGGGACAGGGTAAACCCCATCTTGATATGCTTCTGAATTGTAGTCTGTCACCCTGTTTCAGAATGTTGAGCATTCACTCGTTCTGGGTTATTTTTCTCCTACTTCTTCGTGAATAAATCTAGGCAGCCTCCTACTTGTAATAAGAGTGAAGGAGAAATGGGAGTGAACATAGGGATTGGGTCAGTTGGGGGGGATTTCTGGGGGGAGAGTGCATTTTGACTAAGTCAAAGCTATTGTCCCTGCTGGGTGCCCACCCTTGAGGGCCTATGGGTTCATTCTTTTGCTTTGCTTGGCATTCCTTTCTAAAGTAGGGCTTCTTCCCTTTATAAGATTTACATTTGTCTTTCTTGAAGAACAGAGACCAGCTCTTAGAATGGAAGTTACAGTTGTAGTTTGGAGCATGGCGATGTTTGACATGCTGCATGGTTTTCCCTGTTTCCTCAAGCTTCTTGAAAAGTTTTATCAGCATAAGGTTAGAAGAAGTTCCTTCCTGGGAAGCATTAGAGAGCTCTAACTTCACAAGGTTCAGCCAGGCGTGTCTGTGAATCACTGACCCTGTGGCTGCTGCCCTACATGATACACCTAGTACATCATAGCCACATTTCTGGAGTGCTTTGCCACCTGGTTACAAAGGTTGCATAAGTCAAACATCTCCTGTGCCATGTCCTTGTCTTAATCCCCTCTATCCTAGACTTCTGCTTGTGAAAGACAGAATCTAAATACTTAACGTGCATTGTCACACTATTAATGTATTATGACATCTGGTGAGTTAAGCACCATGGTGCATCTTGTCCTGGTCATTCTTTATTTATTTGAGACATTTTCTTAATAAAAAGCTTCATAAACTTTTTATTAAAACCATGTTCCAAATAAATTTAGTATTTCTGTTTGTAATGTTACCCTAAGAATAGGTCTATAGCCTTTAATTCCTGTGTCTCTTTGCATGCACAGTATGCATCCATTAAAGTCTATGGACACATCTCATGTTTTTCCTGAGTTGATGTCATTGAGGTTAAAAATCACCATTAAAGAAAACCAGTTTTACAGGGAATATTTTACCTGAAGAGGAGGCTAAAAACATTCATCAGTGGGGTAAAATCCTTTTTGTCACTTTATCTACCACATAAGGTGGTGCAAAAGGTAAGCAATCCAAATGTGACAATAAACTTTAAACATATGAGTCTGGTAGTTCAATGCCTTAAAGGTCTTGATAGCAGATGCATGCATGCATGACTTTTTCCTAAAGGGTCTAGAATTCTACCCTCAATGGGAAATTGCCTTGGATGAAGGCAAAGAAGGCCCCTTGAAAATGTCCAAGGGCACCATAGCTGCCTCAGCCAGAAGGTTCTTGTTTAAGAAGTTATGGGAATCCTGGACCCAATAAAGATGGTCAGGCTTCCTAGGAACAGGGGCAAGGGAGTCTGACTCCACTGATGCATTAATAAATGCAATGTATATTCTAGGAGGTTGTCTCCCAAAGAGAAGTCCACTGTTGGAGAAACAGAGGATAGGGTGTCCTCAATGTCATATTCATAATAAGAGGATAATGACATTTGGCCTACATATGTCAGATTATCTTGCTCAGAATCTGGGGTATCAGGGTACTCTACCTGGGCAGCTTCTAGGCTTCTCTTCTTGAAAGAAACACCTGACACTTCTGGCATATCCATTGCTGGCTACTTGAATTTCAAAACGCTCATAAAATCTGGGGCAACTGGAAAAGATCTTAGGGTTAAGCCTGGGATGTAATTTGGATTGAAGAACTGCTTGGCCTTGGTCCAGGCAAGCTATGCTATACAGGTGTGTGCTTCAGTGCATTAGTTCTTGGTTGTATAGGGAAATCTACATTAGAGGTCTCGGATGTGGAAGTGTGCCCATTTCTTCAATTTAGTTTCAAGAAATCTCATCTCAAATGAACAGTAAAGGAATACTGCTTTCTCCTTTGCTGATAACTATGTAGATATCAGCGGTAGGGCCTCTCCGACAGGCCTCTGAATCTACAAGTGGCATGGCAGTTTCAGTCTGCGAAGAAATGCCTAAAGGCTATTGGGTGGTGACCTGCAAAGGGATTATGCCAGAGTCCTCAGATGAAACCAACTTTGAGAACAGGGGCTTTGAATGTATCTCAGCAATCTCAGGGTTACCAGACTCAGGGATGCCATCTGACTCAATCTGGCTGTTATCAGTTTCCCTTATCTTCTCCTTGGGATGCTTATTCAAATTCTTACATTTTTAGGGAAGGCTTGCAGAGACCTTGGCTGACACCATGGCAGCACAAGAAAATTAAGTCTGCCTTGGATTTCCATCAGGTGAACTTCATGCATTATGGACAATTGCATACGTCATGCTCCATCTAGATCTAGACAGTACACACAATACTCATGAAAATCTTTGTGTGTAGTTTGTTTTCCGCACTCTAAACAACTGTTAAACTTTTCTGCTTCTTTACCAGTAAACTTGCTGTTATTATCTGATATGTAGCAAGATACAAAAATAAAGATATACAAAAATTTCCCTTATTGGATACTTAATATGTGACTTTGGAAGCAGGCCAACACTGGTGATGTTGAGTACAGCAAGCAACAATCATGAACTGCAGCCAAAAAGATCTGAAGATGCCAGCAGCTAACATCCTTCTTATACCACAGATATCCTGCTGTCCGAGTGAGAGAAGTCAGCCGAGACCAGGAGGGAGAAAATAGTGCTCTGGAGGTCAGGTGAGTCATCAGATTCCTGCAGAATCCCAGAAGTGATGATTGCAACAGTAACTATTATGATGTACATAATTTACCTCATTGCCAGTTTTTATATTGTGATGTCTGTGGAGACAGTGGTGGCACAAAATGACTTTAGTTTACTGTATTCACTCTGTCACTGAGGATTCTCGGACCTAGCAACAACCTATAATACTCTGGGGTTTTGCACTCTTAGCTTTGGATTTTTACGGGCATATAAGTAAGCATAACAGGACAGATTTAAGTAAGTCCAACTCTGGACAAGGTTCTGTCTCAAATATCTTACCCGTAATCTTGCTGCTAATCTGGTGTTGTCAAAAGATGCAGTTCAATTTGTAGCAAAAGAGGATAGTAGCACACCATCACACAAACTAAGTAACAAGTCTAGAAGCTATGCAAGTTTTGTACTTTCACAAATAAAGTATACTGCCAATGCCAGAGATCAAAAATTCACAGGCCGTGTGATAATTGTTACAGACATATTATAGCAAAAGAGAAAGTAGCAATTAATTCTGGGTAAAATACTATGATTTTTTTTTTTTAGAGTGATGAGCATATTTAAAAATCATACATCTTTAAATATAAAGTGCGGCAAAAACAAATTTAAAAAATATAGCTGTAATTTTCAGACCAGTGAGTTTATAGTTTTCATATTTTAAAACAACATTTCTAGAAAAAACTGCATTCAGAAAACAAAATATTCTGTTTTATTAGCTTTTGTGAAAAATGTAATACACTGCAATAATAATATAATATCAAACATCTGTTAACTTATCAGTAACCATGTAGTCTAATTAAACTCTAAAATTATAACAAATACCAAACTATTAACTCTTTATTAATCAGATTAGGAAGAAAAAGCAAAGCTATTTACATGAGAAAACTGTAAAGAGATGAAAGACTATACCTGATAAAATGCTATATACCCATAAAATACATAAATCTAAAATGAATTCTAGTTTAAAACTTGTGGTTAGGATATGTTGAAATTAAATTTATTTATTTAGTTATTTATTGCAATTTGATAACTGGGTTGATTGGCTTGCTTGTACACTGAACCATTTCAGTCATGACCCAGGTTCAAGGAGAGCAGAAAAAAGAATTGCATTTATAAAAGTCATAACAAGAAGATTACATTATATACAGAATATTAAGGGTTTGCACAGGATACAAAATTAACAAGAAGTACAATACCTATTAATTCTACCAAGGATTACTACATAAAACGTGGAATTATTGATGTATGTACAATATTCACATCATTATTTTAGACTGTTGGCATTGTGCGTTCTTGTTTGACACCAGGTTAAGTTTTCTCATTCCTAACTTTACCTTCACAGCGCTTACCTTGGTATTC